>NC_034600.1:18713722-18733579 GCF_900095145.1 Mus pahari
ACCAAAAAAAAAAAAAAAAAAAAAAAAAAAAAAAAAAAAAAAAAAGGGCCAGGACCAGATGATTTTAGTGCAGAGTTCCATTAAACCATCAAAGAAGATCTAACTCCAATTCTCCTCAAGCTATTCCACAAAAAAGAAACAGAAGGTACTCTACCCAGTTCTTTCTATGAAGCCACAATTACTCTGATACCAAACCACATAAAGACCCAACAAAGAAAGAGAACTTCAGACCAATTTCCCTTATGAATATTGATGCAAAAATACTCAATAAAATCCTCACAAAACAAATCCAAGAACACATCAAAACGATCATCCATGAAGATGAAGTTGACTTCATTCCAGCGATGCAGGGATGGTTTAATATAAGAAAATCCATCAACGGAATCCACTATATAAACAAACTCAAAGACAAAAACCACATGATCATCTCTTAAAATGCTGAGAAAGCATTTGACAAAATCCAAAACCCCTTCATGAAAAAAGTTTTGGAAAAATCAGGAATTCAAGGCCCATATTTAAACATAATAAAAACAATATACAATCTGTTTTAATAAAAATCCTAGTATAGCAAAAACTATTCTTAACAATGAAAGAAACTCTGGGGGAATCACCATGCCTGACCTCAACCTGTACTATAGAGCAATTGTAATTAAAAAAACAAAACAACAACAACAAAAAAAAAAACTGCATGGTACTGGTACAGTGACAGACTGGTAGATAAATGGAATAGAATTGAAGGCCCAGAAATGAACCCACACACCTATGGTCACTTGATCTTTGACAAGGGAGCTAAAACTATACAGTGAAAAAAAAGACAGCATTTAAAACAGATTGTGCTGGCACAACTGGCACTTACCTTGCAGAAGAATGCAAATTGATCCATTCCTATCTCCTTATAGAAAGGTCAAGTCTAAGTGGATAAAGAAACTCCACATGAAAACAGAGACAATGAAACTCACAGAAGAGAAAGTGGGGAAAAGTCTCAAAGATATGGGCACAGGGGATAAATTCCTGAACAGAACAGCAATGGCTTGTGCTGTAAGATCGAGAATTGACAAATGAGACCTCAGAAAATTGCAAAGCTTCTATAAGGCAAAAGATACTCTCAAAAAGACAAAAAGGCCACCACCAGATTGAGAAAGGATCTTTACCAATCCTAAATCAGATAGGGGACCAATATCCAATATTATATATATATATATATATATATATATATATATATATATATATATATATATATATACATATATATATATATATATATATATATATATTAAAAGCTCAAGAAGCTGGACTCCAGAAAATAAATAACCCTATTAAAAATGGGGTACAGAGTTAAACAAACAGTTCTCAACTGAGGAATACTGAATGGCTGACAAGCACCTGAAAAAATGTTCAACATCCTTAATCATAAGGGAAATGCAAATCAAAACAACCATGAGATTCCACCTCACACCAGTCAGAATGGCTAAGATCAAAAATTCAGGTAACAGCTGATACTAGTGAGGATGTGGAAAAAGGAACACTCCTCCATTGTTGGGATTGCAAGCTTGTACAACCACTCTGGAAATCAGTTTGGCAGTTCCTCAGGAAATTGGACATAATGCTATGGGAAGATCCAGCAATACCTCTCCTGGACATATACCCAGATATTCCAAATTGTAATAAGGACACATGCTCCTCTATGTTCATAGCAGCCTTATTTATAATAGCCAAAAGCTGGAAAGAACCTAGCTATTCCTCAATAGAGGAATGGATACAGAAATTAAATGTGGTACATTCCACATTGCCAGATCCTGACCAATTCAGATGTGGAAGCTTGCAGTCAACCTTCGGACTGAGCACAAGGACCCCAAAGGAGGAGTTTGGAAAGCACAGAAGGAGCTGAGTGGGCCTTATCTTGCATCAATGGAAGGGGGCACCCTTGATCCTGTGAAGGCTTGATGTCCCAGTGTAGAAGAATGCACAGTGGTAAGGCAGGAATGGGTACATGTGTTGGAGACCCCTGTCACTGAAGCAGGGTAATGGGGTATAGGATAGAGGACTTGCAGAGGGGAAGAGGAAAAGAGATTACCATTTGAAATGTAAATAATAGCCGGGAGTGGTGGCACACCCCTTTAATCCCAGCACTCGGGAGGCAGAGGCAGGAAGATTTCTGATTTCGAGGCCAGCCTGGTCTACAGAGTGAGTTCCATGACAGCCAGGGCTATACAGAGAAACCCTGTCTCAAAAACAAACAAATAAATAAATAAATAAAATTAAGAAAATAAAAAAAAATTAAAAAAAAAAGAAATGTAAATAATAAAATATCCAATTAAGAAAAAGACAACATGAAGTGGGGGCTGCCACTGTTGTGGAGGGCCCAGAAATTAACATCAGATATTTATTTGAAGACATATATTCTATAATATAGTGAAGCTTTGAGAAAAACTGACCTTTTTGTTACTCTATGTGCTAAATTGACCAAGTCTCTGCTCTAGATCTCTAATAAACAACAACTTCTGGTTGATTACTAGAGACTCTATTCAATGGCAGACACAGACTACTTATTACCTATTTCATGAGCTCCATTCTGGCATTTCAGACCCTAGAATCAGTATTGTCTCTTTCAAGTGTTATGATCTTAGTTCAGTGATTAAACACTTAACACAGAATTGTAAGTTTCCGGGTACAGTCTCAGCACTACAATAAAATAACATTGTTCCTCTTTAACTTTTGTGTAATACATGAAAAATCTATTTACACAACAAAGTCTAGTTTATGTTTATAAAGTATAATCCATCAGAAGTGGAAACATTTCATTTTATCCTGTGATATTTCTAGTCTGTCTTTCATTCTAAGACCACCAGTGTTAGAACTTTCCATTCTTTTATCTGCCCAATGATATCTTATGCAGTGTCTGCTTTCTTAATATTTCCAAGTTCCACATGCTGTTGATCCTAATCAAGAACGTAAATGATTGTTCCTCTCTGGTTTCTGTTTTAGAGATACTGATGTCAATGTCATATTTACTAATCATTTTTTGTCACATATGTGGTTTGCTAATACTTTTCAGTTTTAATTTTAGTTTGCTTTGACTTCTTTCCATTGTAAATAATCCTTAGAGACAATTTAAAGTTTTATTTCTGCTCCTAAGTTTTGTTGACTTCAAGTACAAAACTCTTAAACTCCTCATGTACAGTAAACATTAATACCTTTTGAATGGAACAATGTACAGTATCAAATGAACTGAAAAATAAAGTCATTTAACAAATCAAATATAAGGCAAGGAAATATATTTAGAATAAGGAACATTTTAATACAGGTCAATCAAATTTCTGTTATGACCTAGGCATACATGATTCCTTCATGAACAGCTTCTGGTAAATTAATGATGATTGCAAATTTTAAAGAAAAATTCACCTTTCTAGGTCTCCTTTTTTGAAATTATCCCATTGCTCCTTCCCTACCTCTATGAGGGTGCTCACCCACCCATCTACCCACTTCTATCTTCCCACCCTGGCATTCCCCTACACTGGGTCATTGAACACCCTCAGGCCCAAAGGTCGGTCCTCCCCATGATGTCCAACAAGGCCATACTGTGCAACATACCATGGGTCCTTCCATGGTACTCTTTGGTTGGTGATCCAATCCCTTGCAGATACAGGTGGCCTGCCCGGTTGACAATGTTGCTCCCCCATGTGGCTGAAAACCCCCTCAGCTCCTTCAGTCCCTTCTCCAACACTTCCATCAGGGTCCCCTGTGCTCAGTCCAATGGTTGGCTCTCTGTATAACTCTGGCTGTCCTGGTACTCACTCTGTAGAACAGGATGACCTCGAACTCAGAAATCAGCCTGCCTCTACCTCCCAAGTGCTGGGATTAAAGGCATGTACCACAACTAACTGCCTTACTTGTGCTTTAATTAGCACAAATATCTGGCAATTAACAATACAGTTTAGCATCAGGAAATTAACTGAAAGGATTTATTACTGGTGCTCCTTTCTCTGGTGAATCAGCCAGAAACCTCTCTGACTAAGCTGGTTAACTCTTCTTGAACCAGACAGGAAGAAGAGGAAAAGAATTAAGATACCTTATAAAGTCAAATATTCACAGACACATATACCTTCAAACATTCATACACCCAAAATCTGGCTGGGTCTGACCGTCTGTCACAATCAACTCCACAAGTATCCATACATGCTTACATACTTATACATATACCTACACATGAACATGTAGATAAACATACATTTAAATGGATGAATTTGTGGGTGGGGCAAAGGAGCATCAGCCAAACAATTCTACCAATTTTATTTCTTTTCTCTGAACTTTTATGCCTTCTTAGACAAGAAATTCTTTAGAGAGCTACCTCAGAGATAGAATGTTACCAAGAATGGGAGTTACAGAGAAATGTTGATATTAAGTTCAAAGAAGTGTTTCATTATAATATACTCATAAGTTCAAAGCAACAGTTTTTTCACATGTCTTTGCCTTATTATAGTGTACACATATGACTTTGTCCTTGGACCTAAATGTGTTCTTTGAACACAATATTGTAAAAGTCTATTTTTTTAGTGCAATTTGAAAGTTCATTGTATTCCTTAATAATCAGACTTTGCTTACTATTATGAGTAGTCTATACATTCTATTCTTGATTTTAAATTTATTACATCTTTCTAAGATCATCTCTAAAAACTTATTACCTAAAATTACTTGAATTATATCAGGAATTCTATATAATCTTTATCTCTTTACCTATATAGCATCACTACAAGATAGTACATCTTTGTAAATCTATAGAAATCTGTTCAAAAGGGTGGATCAACACCTAGTGATTGTTATATATTTAATAACAACAAGAAAAGCATATTAATAGCAGGAATCTTTTTTTCAGTAATATCCCATTGTTGCCTAGAGAATCAAATATGTCATAAATTAACAGTCCATAGTGGAATAATCACAGAAAGTTCACCTGCTAATATTTAGCTTCTCCTGGATGGGTCTTGGCAGAAATTTCTTATAACTTTTTCAAGAGCTTAATCAGAAATTAGTAATTTACTAATTATTTGTAGACAGCATATCATGTCCTATCAAAGTCTTTTTCTCTTATTTTTCTATCTCATTTGATATTTTACAATTCACCTTACACTCTTTTATTTCCCAGTCCATAGAAATATAAATACATGCTATTATAAAGTAACATATTGTCCACTAATACATTTTAGTGATTAATATTGCTATAAAAGTTATGATTATTACTGTTTTCATTGGATATTTTAGTTATTTACATTTAACGTGTTATTCCCTTTCCTAATTTCCCCTTCCCCCAAAATCCCCTATAACATCCCCCCTCCTCCTGAGGGTGTACCCACACCTACCCACCCACTCTTGCCTCCCTGCCCTCAAATTCTGTGGGCCATCAAGCCTTCACAGAACTAAGAGCCCCTTCTCCAATTGTTGCCTGACTAGGCCACCTTCTGCTACATACACTACTGGTGTCATGGGTCCCTCCAAGTGCACTCCTTGTTTGGTGGTTTAGACATTGGGTGCTGTGGTTTTTTTTATATTGCTGTTCTTTCTATATGGGGTTTCAAACCCCTTAACCTCCTTCAGGCCTTCCTCTAACTCCTCCATTGGGGATCCTGTGATCCTTTCAATGGTTGGCTTTGAGCATCCACCTCTGGATATGCCAAGATCTGTCAGAGCCTCTCAGGAGAAAGCTATATCAGGTTCCTTTCAGCATGAATTTTTTGGCATTAACACTAGTGTGTGAGTTGGGTGACTTATATGGGATGGATCCCCAGGTTGGGCAGTCTCAGGTTGGTCTTTCCTCCAGTCTCTGCTCCAGACTTTGTCATGAAGTTATTGTTTTTAATAGCTGAGTAGTAGTACTCCATTGTGTAAATGTACCACATTTTCTGTATCCATTCCTCTCTTGAGGGACATCTGGGTTCTTTCCAGCTTCTGGCTATTATAAATAAGGCTGCTATGAACATAGTGGAGTATGTGTCCTTGTTATATGTTCAAGCATTTTTTGGATATATGCCCAGGAGTGATATAGCTGGGTCCTCAGGTAGTACTATATCCAATTTTCTAAGGAACTATCAGATTGATTTCAAGGGTGGTTGTACCAGCTTACAATCCCACCAACAATGGAAGGGTGTTCCTCTTTCTCCATCTTCTTGCCAGCATCTGCTGTTACCTGAGGTTTTGATGTTGCCTATGCTAACTGGTGTGAGGTGTTATTTCAAGGTTTTTTGATTTGCATTTTCCTAATGACTAAGGATGTTGAACACTCCTTTAGGTGCTTCCTGACCATTCAAGTTTCCTATGTTGAGAATTATTTGTTTACCTCTGTACTCCATTTTTAATAGGGTTATTTGATTGTCTGGATTATAATTTCTTGAGTTCTTTGTGTATATTGGATATTAGCCCTCTATAGGATGCAGGGCTGGTAAGGACCTTTTCCCAATCTGATGGTTGTCAAATTGTCCTATTGACAGTGTCCTTTGACTTATAAAAGCTTTGAAATTGTATGGGGTCCCATTTGTTGATTCTTGATCTTAGATTATAAGCCACTGGTGTACTGTTCAGGACCTTTACCTTTACCTAAGTATTCAAGACTCTCCACTACATTCTCTTCTATTAGACTCAGTGTATCTGGTTTTATTTGGAGGTCCTTGATCCACTTGGACTTGAGCTTTGTACAAAGAGATAAAAATGGATCAATTTGCATTCTTCTACATGCTGACCACTAGTTGAACTAGCACCATTTGTTGAAAATGCTTTTTCCACTGGAAGATTTTAGCTCCTTTGTTAAAGATCAAGTGACCATAGGTATGTGGATTCATTTCTGGGTCTTCAGTTCTATTCCATTGATCTTTCTGTCTGTCTCTATATCAATACCATGCCATTTTTTAAACAATTGCTCTGTAATAAAGCTTGAGGTCAGGGATGGTGATTACTTTTTGAGAATAAATTATATACTTGCCAGTGACAGTAAGTGACCAAATTCTAAGGACCATTTCATACAAAAAATCTGCAATGTGATTTGTTAATGACTTTGAATATAAGTATTCAATTTACAGGGAAATTTCTTTAAAACTTAGACAAATATTCTAAGAAATCTTGGCTTCAGGAAGTATACACATTTACTGTAGCATCAAGTCTTAGAACCAATATTGGTAGCCTACCTCTTTGATCCCAGAAAACTGTTAACTGTATTAACTATATGTTTGTCTTAAGAAATGACATTAATAATTTCTCAGATGACTTCATCATATGTCAAGTCAGATCTTCCTTTTTTATCAGTTTTTATTAAATTACCATGTAAAATATCCCGAGTTAACTATAGCTTGCTCATCTATATC
Organism: Mus pahari; assembly: GCF_900095145.1. Taxonomy (NCBI): domain Eukaryota; kingdom Metazoa; phylum Chordata; class Mammalia; order Rodentia; family Muridae; genus Mus; species Mus pahari. Next base: position 18,721,072 of record NC_034600.1, read on the forward strand.
TTTAATCAATTAGTAGCAACTGAAGAGCAAATCACATAGATTTTTGTAGTATCATTTTTGATATACATCCTAGATTCATTTCATGTGTCATATCCCCATAAAAGGCTGTGGAATTTCTGTGCTCGAATACCCACACAAAGGCAGTACTGCTTAATGGCTCTGTGAATTGCTCTTTCGTTCCAGCTTATACATCTAATCAAGATTTTTTTACCCCAGGTGTTTCCGAGTGCATTTCAATTGGTAATCAGTAGGAAAATAAAAGGGCTTTCTGTGTAGCATGGTTATCTCCTAGGCATTTTCCCCTGTGCTTCAATTAACTTCTTTCTATCCACCCACATACTCTGTCTATAAATGAGACAAATTCCTTCCCCTGTCTGGGGATAACTACCCTGTCCTGTATATTATACAAGTGACACATTCACTACAGAAAGGTCATTTATCAACAAATAATTATTCTGCAATTATAGTATCATTACTCAAAGTCTCTTACCCTCACACCTGGAAAACCTCTTTCTTAAGTGTTATGTTAATAGCAAACAAATCACAATGTTTTACTATGACTCTTATTCAAGGACAATTTGTTTTTGTTGTTTCTCTTCTCTAATTTCTTTTTCTTCAGGTTGAATCCATTTTTGCTATTACCATTATTGAAAAGGTGAGTATTACACTGAGTGTTTTTGATACCTTTGCCAAAAATTATCAGGCCATACATGTAAGGATTAATTTTTGAATATCTGCACTCCTCTTTTGCATGATTACCTTGCTGTTTTGTTATGATAGCTTAAAAATATAATTAATTTGAGTCGAGGTAGTATGATACTTCAGTGTTATTTCTCCTTTCTCTACTTTGGTTAGTTTAACAGTAATGTGTGTGTGTGTGTGTGTGTGTGTGTGTGTGTGTGTGAAAGACAAAGACAGAGAGACAAAGACAGAATTTACATATAAAATTTTTATCTCACTTTTTAATTCTGTGAATGTATTATCATCAGAATTTTAGTAAAATATCACCAAATCTGAGGGTGACTTTTGATATAACTATGTTTTAAATAATATTAATTTTTCTAATCCTGTAGCAGGAAAGGTCTGTCTTAAACCCAATATCTTCATTAATTTTTTTTACTGCATCTTAAAATATTTTAGTTGTTGAGAATTTTTCCTAATATATTTATTATGTGTCTTAAGACAGTTTAGTTGGTGTATTTTTCCAAATGTATTTATTGTGTGTTCTCAGAGCTTTCCAGTTGAGATCTTTTCCAGCTGTCTTCTTTCGAGTATCTGCTTCATTGTGGCTCAAGTTGTGACCTTGGGGCATGAGAGAGAAACTTGTTATTGCTGGGTTGAACTATAAGCCAAAGTCATGTATTTTCTCTCTCAAAGTGTATATGTGTGCATATGTGTTTGTAGGAGGGTATGTGTACATATTGTGAGACTTAATTTCAGGCATAAATCCTGTATACTTTTCATATTGAAAAATTCTCTTTGCTCTCTTTTGTGTGGTGATAATGTAATGTATTCCATATTCACTAATATTTAAAAGGACTCTACTGAATACTTGTATCTGAATTTTTTTTTGTATTTTATCAGAAATTACAGCATGACTTTCTAAAGAGACAATATCAGCATTTTCTATTTTGCTTTTAAGCTGAAGAAATTATTTCCATTATGCTACATTTTGTTATTCTTCTCTTGGTACAAGATCTGCATTAATAAATTTTAATGCTTTTTTCAGGGAAATAATTGCAGCTGGAAAACTTTTTTCTCTTTCTCACATCATTCTAATTTACACTTAAGAAAATCAATTCCTTAAATATTCTTACATTTAGATGGGCGCTTATTTTCTGTCCTGACATACATTTATCTCTTTCTCTTGATTTAAAAGATGTCTTGTTATTTTTTTCAACAGAATTCATTTCTCTGATTTTAATCATATATTGCATTTATCTACCTTCTAATTAATAATTTTAATTCATAGTATACTTAACATTCGTGTACATTGCTTATCAAATCAAATTGGAACAACCCTATTTATATCCTATAGAGACCATCATCCTAATATTAAAACATCAGTAATAATGATTTTTAAATTTCAAAAATTAAGTGCATGCAGTGATTCAATATATGTTTCATGGTCAGTCATTGCCTTGTAAATTATTCTGTTAGATTGTTATTTGGAATTTCTCTGTTATTAAGTTTTCTCCTGCCATTGTATTAAATATTGAGCTAAGGATACCACTCTTACCTACAGATATGTATCCCTAATAAACATTAAATTACCATGTATGTATATATATATATATACATGTGTGTTTGTATACATATGTGTATATATGGTTTTATATATATATATATATATATATATATATATATATATATATATATATATATGGTAATACATATACACATGTGTATATGTATGTGTGTGTATAAAACAGTCACCCTGAAAATTAATGCAAATATCTAATTATTTATGAATTGAGGAAGTGAGAAAAAGTGAGTTACGTATGTACTCTCTTCTATGTAGTCGTAAAAAGTCACCACTTATTATCATCTTAAAAAAATGTAATAGATGATAATGAGAAGAAAATGGAAGGTTAACATCTTTTGATTATTTCGGTGCTAATTACCTAATACTACTTTTATAACCATTTAACATACCTAATTTAAACCAAACCATATAAATTATATAGATTTTTCTAACTGGCAGGGGATGTATATATTTATGCATACTGGCATCAATAATTATAGCATTAAAGACATCTCACTGCTAGTGAAGAGCTTCAATGAATGGGGCATTTATAGGGGAGAATTTTGTGCAGATAAATCTGGTTGAAGTTCAGTTTCCTAATATTTTTCTCAGAAATCTACTAAGGTCCTCATATTCAATGCTGGTATTCTCAAGTCAGAGACAGAAGATGAATCTATCAATATTTTAAGGCTATTAATATTATAAAAACCACCACGTATGATATGTGTTTAACAATGTGAGTACATTATTAATAATTCTCTGAATTTAAAGTTCAACATCACTGTACTAGGAATAATGCTTTTTTGTAAGAGTTCTCTTTTAATTGTGGGCCATTCAAATCCTAACTGATGGTACATTTCACATGTCTTGTTCTATGAGAATATACATTTAGTGTCATTCTCCTACTTAACTTACAGAATTATATATTTTTATTTTCACATTGTGTGTGTGTATATATTCTTCATCCTCAGGCACATATGTAAATGTCTGAAGATAATTTTTTTTTCCTTCTACCATGTGGGTCTCTGACATCATCCTCAGGTTCTCTGGCCCAACAACAAATGGTTTGCCCTTCTGATCCACAACAGAGTCTTGTCTTAATTCTTATTAGGAGAACAATTATATTGGTAGACTTTGCTGCACGACCTAATTAACCCTCTTAAGTATGTAAGGGCATGTTTCGAACTATCACTATGACAACTTAAGGCTTCAAAAGTGAACATAGTTGAGCCCATCATTATATTTATGGGAACTGACAGCACAAGTGTATGACAGTAAATATTTAGTGAATGTATTGGGAAAATTAAGTTTTGATATAAATTTACATAAAAAAAATTTAAAACAGTTCCCAGGGAAATAGCACTACTTGGAAAAAAAAATCCTTACCAGGCAAGCCTGGTGGAATTAATTATCTTCATGGAACTCGTGCAAAAATCTGTATGTGATAGAATAGGAAGTAGATAGAGAAAAATCACCTGGAAGTCGATGAACAAGCTGGACTAGGATGCTGAGCTCAACAGAAACAAGAATGAATCTGTATCAAAAAAGGAGATGGTAGGAATCAACTTTTGTCATTTGTTTCAAAAGTTGACCTCTGACCTTTACATATATGCTATACCATGTGGACACACATAGATACACAAAGACTTACACTCACACAAACACACATGCTGAGATAAACAAAATAAAATATTAATAATAAACTAGAATCCCATATTAAGTGGAGAGCTATATACCAGTTATCTTAAATTCTTTATAGACAGTCAGAGTTCTTATTGCTAGGAGGCTCTTCTGCACTTATAGAAAGCATATTCTTGAGAAGTACAACTCTAAGAGGTTCAAGTATTTTTTTTCTTTTCCTAAAACAATTTTTGTCTCTAAGGTGTGTGTGTGTGTGTGTGTGTGTGTGTGTGTATTTGAGTATATACTTTTGAGTATATATTTTGTGTCTATTGGTGTGAGTGTTTTTATGTGGAACTCAAAGAACAACTTTTGAGCTGTTCTTAGCTTTCCATCTTCTTTTAGACAGAGCATCATAGAGATTTCCACTGTGTGTCAGGAAGGCTGGCTGCTAACTTTGAGAATTTCTCCTCCTGTTGTGGTAAATCTCCCAAATATTCCCCGGCAATGAAAACACAACACAGTTAATATGACTACATGTTGTGAGCCTAGATTGGGCAGATCGACTGCTACACTACACTACCATCTTCCACATCTATGAGACCCCTTAGAACTTTCAGTTTCTCCAGGCCATGTGCTTATGCTCTGTGGGAAGCTGGTGGGGCCAGGAGGCAGCCAAGACAGAGCCCTGGATCATTGCCAAGCCCCGTGATCCCTGCTTGTTTACCAAGCACCTAAATGATCATGCACACCTGAATGATCACGTGCACCTGAATGATCATGCGCTGCCTGCCTGACGTATAGCATCATACAGCATGATATTGAGTCACTGGCCTATCAACACCCACCCTGTCTGCGTGTATGGCTCACGTACAGAGCATGCTGAATGCTGATAGGATGATTAAGATTGGTGAGAGAGGAGTGCAGAGGGTGGAGAGGGATAAATTTGGTGATTCCCCCAAAATAAGGGATAATAAAGGAAGCTGCAGGAGAATAAAGGAGAATAAGGAAGAATAAAGGAAGCTGAAGCAAGCTGAAAGTGACGTGCTGTGGATGCTGCTGGGGAAGCTTCTTAAAACCCACCTTGGCATATGTGTAGTCTTTTCCCCACCTCTGCTGGCTGGAGGATGGGGCTCAAGGCACTTCTCCACTTTTCTTTTTCTTCCTACTAGTCTTTGTGCTCTCCCTCTTCCATTTTCTCTTTTCTTCTCTCCCCCTCCTTCTGCTCCACCTTCTCTTTTGTCTGCCAAATCATCAGCTCTCCTTTATTTAACAATTCAAGGTGGGAAGCAGGTTTACAGGAAATCACATAAGTACTGACTCATTCCTTGTTTACAAACACTCACAGGAGACTGGAAATAACATCAAATATAATTAGCTCCAGGGCTATCCACAACATCCTCTGCCTTCCATTTTCCCTCAGGGGTTCTGGTACTGAGAGGTTGGTGCTATTGCATTTAGCTTTTACATGGGCTCAGAATGCTTTATGTAAACACATACAGAGTCATCTCCTCAGCCTTAGGACATAGGTTCTTCAGAAGGAACAGTACATTAACAGCTTTAGTTCTTTTTAAAGTTATATTAAAGTTATACATATGTAGCCCCCAAATTATATTAAGTATGTTTCTACTTCTCTTTCATCAACAAATACTTAGAACAGTGGAAATAAATGTGCAGAAATATGGTAGTAATCCAATACGGTAGTCTTCTGTGTTCAGAAACAGGATCAAGTTTAACTTTCTAAAACAAATGCAAATGTAAATATATTGGCAATAGAACTCTTTTCCCTGTGGAACAAGGCTGGCTCTCTGATACATGGGTCAGTTATCTACAAACAATAGCCTGTATAAATAGTGGAATAATCCATCTTCTTCCCATTGAATAAGGTGAATGAAATCTATGAACATAATTTTCTTCAAGCCAAAAATATTTTGACATTTTTCTTAATATTTTCAAAATCACCTCTTTCGAGATGAAAACACCATCAAAAGTAAATTATTTCCTATATGTTTGCATAAGTTCAAGTTAAAAAGAAACCCTATATATTAATTATTAAGAGAGATTCCATAGTATCAGGACAAAATATTCTCCCTCATATGAAGAATTTAGATACTTATATATGTAAGATGATAAAAGACTGAATATACTTAATAGGCACAAATTCTGAGTGAAACTATAAAATTGGTTGTGTTTATAGTTCTTACTGTGTCATGGATTTATCTTTTTTGATGATAGAGAGTGGATAAAAATCTATCCATAGTTAAGACAAAGAAAGTGTAAAATTCAATGTGAATCGTCACAGCTTCTATACCAAGTGGTTACTCTAGGTGTACTGAAATTTGCTGACTCTGCCTAGTTTCATTGTGTGATTTTTTTTGTGATATTTTAATAATAAAATTTAAAATAATACTTCTGAAAAAAGTCTCCTATTATCACTTATGTCATGCTTCTAAGGAACACCAGAAGAAGTTTAGCTAATACTACTTCTCATGCTCTGGAGTCAGTATATTAATTCTTAAATTTAAAAAAAAAAAGCAAATTCAGGAAATGTTCCTATTTGTCTTTAGGATATAACCAGATTGCATATCAAAATCTGTGAACAAGATAATTTTAGCATGTAGTCCTGTTCTCTCAACAAGCATGTTTACATCTAAGCAGGAAGTGGGGAAAGGTGGAAATAGAACAGGTATGTTTAGTTCTCAGGAGAAATCGTTCTTCAAATAGAGCGTCTCCATATCCACTTGACAATTTATTTGTAGCAACTAAAGAAGCTCAAATAATATTTTGATATGTTGTCATGATGACTCAAATCTAGATATTTCATCATGATTGTAAATAGTAATGAAAATCACCTCTCTAACTAAAGTTTTGTGTAAAGTATCAAAGTGAACTAAATATAAACATTTTTTAAAATACTGTTTTTTTAGAAAACCGTTTATTTATCTCTCCCCCCTCTCTCCCTCTCTCTATCTGTATGTGACTGTATTTTAAACTATCTACACCTATTTTATGCAAAAATGGTCTTCACCTCCACTCATAGTTTGAGATGGTAAGACAATGATCATGATCAGAGATTCTTCCTTTATGTTTGTAAATGCTCCCAATGTATCATGAGATGTGCTCTCTCAATTTGGAATCAGGTAATGTAATTGTCGTAAGAAATTAGATAAATCTTGTAAATCTCATGCAGGAAATAAGTAACTAAAATTAAATTCTTTAAATTTAGATGTTAAAGTCATGGTCAACACTTGCCTTTAATGTTTTTCAGTGTGTGTGTGTGTGTGTGTGTGTGTGTGTGTGTGTGTGTTAAGATGACCTGTGGATTTTTATCTTTCCCAAATGCCTTCTGTTGCTATTGAACATTATGGTTTGAAGAAGAGATAGGAAAAGCAAAAACAATAAATACTTCTATGCATTGCACTCTTTGTGCGTTTTCTATGTCTCAAAACATTTATTTTACAAGATTTTTGAGGAAGAAAATTTATAGCAAGCACCCAGGTGGACCATAAATAGAAAAAATCCTGATGACTGTCTTTCTCAGTCAAGTTGCAGTGATAGAAAATAAATTGATTTCCAGCAGCAGTTTTTGATACTGCTGAGATGTGGGTAGTGTTTCTTCCAGACAAGAAAATGAAGGACTTTGTTTCCATGGAGACATGGGAATCAGAAAACTCTATCCTCCTGTATGTTGCCAGTGTATTATAAACACTAACAGAAGACAGTGAAATTTTTATTATTTCCCCCTTTTCCTTATTTCTTGTTTTTACTTTATAAGTCTTCTTATAACAGAATTGAAAATCAAATATGATTTTTAAAGAATGTACCTGAGTACAACGTTGTTTTCTGTGTACAGTCCTGCACACTCAGAGGAGAAAAAAAAAAAAAAAAAAAAAAAAAAAGCCTGATCTTGCTTCTTCTTTTACAAGAAAAAAAAATCTTCTCATCAATTAAACTGGCATTTTGAACTTTGCTTCTTTGACCTGTGATTGGCCTAAGCACTGTTCAGAATTCAGATGACCCTAGACTCTACTCACTGGACACAACAAATATTACCTTGGTGATGGAAAACAAACATCATCCCTAGTAAATATTCAACTCTAGTGTATTAATTCTAATTTTTAATTTTATATGATATGTGTTTCACCTACACATGGACAATGTATGCCTGAAGATGTCATAAGAGGAAGAGATCCTCTAGAACTGGAGCTATATATGTTTGGGTGATAGGTAGGTGTTGAGAACCAAACTAGGATGCTCTGTCAGATTTTTGTACTCATAATACCTGAGCCATATCTCTGTGCTCTCATGTATGACTACACTGAAAAAAAAAAAACAGTTAATTTTGTGATTGTAGAAATTTTCTTCAAAAAATGTTAGTCAACTTTGCAGAAATGTTACATTTTACTTTTTACTTCATGTTACAGTAAATTCATGTAATTCACTAACCATAAGCCAAGGGTCTAGCTGGATTTTTGTTTTGTATTCATAACTACACCTTGCATATCAAATAAAAATATATATGACATGCATATATTCCATAATAAGGTACATAAAAGGAAAATAACATAACCCAAGGCTGAAAATAGGTGGAACTGTATTACAGGTAGAAAACACATTCTGAATTTTGTTTGGTCTTCAATTCAAGGAAGCATTTGATATTAAATAAAAATTGAAGTAAACCCACATATCAAGAAGGAATATGTCAGTCATTAAAGCTGACATTGTCTAAGCAACAGCATATTTACAAAACATGAAATGGCACAGTTCTTGAATTTGCTTGCTAACAAGATTCACAATCTGGGTATGATGTCTAGGAGCCCACATAGTTGGAATACAGGAATTACTTCTACAAATTCTTGTTGTCCTACACATACATAGAATAGTAATTGCCTGCATCTCACAGGCAAATAAATATACAAATGAGCAAAACAATTTTAAAATAAAGAAACTTTCTGTAGACAGAAGCATGAATAAAGCAAGAAAGGAGTACTGCCCTTCTTGCTATATATTTATAATGTCAGTTCAGGGCTGACTAACCAAGGCAAGCCAGGTGACTGTTTATCACAGTTACACAGTGCTGAAAAGTATCAAGAACCAACGAAGAATAGATAACTAAGTTCCCTCTGACCACTATAGTGCATTTCATCTCAGGTCCCTCCTTTGAGACCTGAGAGCCTGTCACCTCCCAGGTCTGTGGTACATTCTACAGGGTCCCTGTACTGCCTATCTCACAAAGTTGCCCATATCCATTCTTTCTGCTGTCCCTCAGAGCTTCAAATTCTGTACCCCGATACCTGATCAAATTCTCCTTACCCACCCCTAAGTCTTCTTGCATACCAAGATCCCTCACTCCCCACTTCCTGTAGGCATCAAATAAAGGAAAGGGGTTGCTATCCCACAGTCAAAATCTCTGACTCAAAATTGTTCCTGTCTGAAAGCACTGCACAAACAAAAATGAAGAAGAGCCCAGGGAAAAGGAGGTACAGTGACAGGCCCAAATTGCGATCCAGCTCAGGATGAGTCCCCAAGGTCTGATACTAATACTAATGCTATGGTGTGCTTACAAACAGGGGTCTATCTGACTGCCCTGTGAAAAGTCCAACAAGCAGATGAAAGAGTCAGATACAGATATTCACACCCAACCAATTGACAGAAGCTGGTGACCACTATGGTTGAATTAGGGAAAAACTGGAAGAAGCTGAGAATGAGGGTGACCCTAGAGGGAGACTGGCAGTCTCAATTAACCTGGTTCACCAGGATCTTAGACATTGAATCTCCAACCAGGCAGTGTACACCAACTGATATGAAACCCCAATACATACAGCAGAGGACTTCCAGATCTGGACTCAGTCAAAGATGATGCACCTAACCCTCAAGAGACTTGGAACCCTAGGAAGTGAGGAGGTGAGGTGAAGGAAGGGTGGGATGGGGACATCCTCTTGGAGATGGGGGGCAGGTGTGGAATAGTCTGGGGGTGGAAGAAGTGGGGATATACTCTGGAGTGTAAAAAATGATTAAAGAATATGTTTTCAAGAAAAAATATAGATAAATAAAATCACTTGAATACCTTGGAAGGCATTTAAGTCAATAGAAGAGATTATGAATATACATTTCATCAATAAAGATGGTAAAAAAATTACATGTGCTGATAGTGGCACAAATTTGCTCTAGTAGAATTCAATTAAAAGATCATGTATGTAAAATTTCTCACAGTCCACCAACTACACCCACATTCTGAGGCAGTTCCACAGCCCGCTGTGTACAGGTCCCACCAGGAGAGACTTGTTCTCCCATGAGTGTTTTCACTCCCCGGCTCAGAGGTGAGATAGCCACTTACTCTCCAATCCAAGAAAACATCAAAACGATCACAAATCATGACCAAGTAGGCTTTATTCCAGGGATGCAGGGATGGTTCAATATATGGAAGTCCATCAAGTTAATCCATTATATAAACAAATTCAAGGAAAAAATATGATCATCTCATTAGATACTGAGAAAGCATTTGACCAAATCCAACACCCCTTCATGATAAAAGTCTTGGAAAGATTAGAAATTCAAGGCCTGTAACTAAAAATAGAAAAAGCAATATACAGCAAACCAGTATCCAACATCAAGTCCAATAGAGAGAATCTTGAAGCAACCCCACTAAAATCAGGGACCAGACAAGATTGCACAATTTCTCCCTACCTATTGATTATAGTATTTGAATCCTAGCCAGAGCAATTAAACAGAAAACTATATCAAAGGATACAAATTGGAAAGGAAGAAGTTAAAATATCACTATTTGCAGATGATATGATAGTTAATTAAGCGACCCCCAAAATTCCACAAGAGAACTCCTGAACTTGATAAACAACTTTAGCAAAGTAACTGGATATAAAATGAGCTCGAGCAAATCAGTGGCATTTCTCTAAACAAAGGATAAACTACCTGAGAAAGAAATTAGGGAAACAATACCCTTCACCATAGTCTCAAATAATATAAAATACCTTGGGGTGGCTCTAAGCAAGTGAAAGATCTGTATGATAAGAAATTTACGTCTCTGTACAAAGAAATCGGAGACAATCTCAGAAGACAGAAAGATCGCCCATGCTCATGGACTGGCAGATATAAAATAGTAAAAATGGCCATTTTGCTGAAAGCAATCTACAGATTCAATGCAACCCCATCAAAAATCCAACTCAAATCTTTGCAGAGCTAGGAAGAACAATTGGCAAATTCAACTGGAATAAAAAAAAAAAACCAAAAAACAAACAAACAAACAAAACAAACAAACAAAAAACCTAGGATAGTGAAAACAATTCTCAACAATAAAAGAACTTCTGGTGAAATCAGCATCCTTGACCTCAAGTTGCACTACAGAGCAATTGTGAAAAAACTGCATAGTATTTGTACAGTGACAGCCAGTTAGAACAATGGAATAGAAATGAAGACCCAGACATGAACCCACATTTCTATGGTCACTTGATCTTTGACAAAGGAGCTAAAATTATCCAGTGGGAAAAAATACAGCAGTTTCAACAAATGGTGCTGGTTAGCATGGATAAGAATTCAAATCAATCCATTCTTATCTCCTTGTACAAAGTTCAAGTCCAAATGGATCAGTGACCTCCACATAAAACCATACACATGGAATCTAATAGAAGAGAAAGTGGTAATGAGCCTCAAGCATATGGGCACAGGGGAAATTTGCTGAACAGAATACCAATAGCTTATGATCTAAGATCATTAATTGACAAATGGGACCTCATAAATTGAAAAGCTTCTGTAAGGCAAATGACACTGTCAATAGGACAAAACAGCAACTAAACGATTGGGAAAAGACCTTTATAAATCCTACATCCTATAGAGGGTTAATATCCAATATACACATAGAACTAAAGAAGTTATTATCGAGAGAACCAAATAACCACACTGAAAATGGGTTACAGAGCTAAACAAAGAATTCTCAAATAAGAAATACTGAATGGTTGAGAAGCAAGTAAAGAGATGTTCAACATCCTTAGTCATCAAGGAAATGCAAATAATAAACAAACAAACAAACAAACAAACAAAACCCCTGAGGTTCCTACTCATACCATTTAGAATGGCTAAGTTTAAAAACTCATGTGAGCATGGTACTGGTACATCAACAGATATGTAGATCGATGGAATAGAATTGAAGATCCAGAAATGAATCCACACACTTATGGTCACTTGATTTTTGACAAGGGAGCTAAAACTACCCAGTGGAAAAAAGACAGCATTTTCAACAAATGGTGCTGGCACAACTGGCGTCTATCATGTAGAAGAATGAGAGTTGATGCATTCTTATCTCCTTGTACAAAGTTCAAGTCTAAGTGGATCAAAGACCTGCACATAAAACAAGAGACACTGAAATTGATAGAGGAGAAAGTGGGGAAAAGCCTCGAAGATATGGGAAAGATCTTCTCAACAGAACACCAATGGCTTGTGCTGTAAAATCAAGAATTGACAAATGGGACCTCATAAAATTCCAAAGCTTCTGTAAGTAAAAGACACTGTCAACAAGATAAAAAGGCCACCAAAAGATTGGGAAAGGATTTTTACCAATCCTAAATCTGATAGAGGACTAATATGCAATATATACAAAGAGCTCAAGAAGCTGGACTCCAGAAATTCAAA
>NC_034600.1:18735134-18744049 GCF_900095145.1 Mus pahari
GACCCACTCATACCTCTCCTCAGCATATACCCAGAAGATGCTGCAATATGTAAGAAGGACACATGTTCCAATATGTTCATAGTAGCCTTATTTATAATAGCCAGGGGCTGGAAAGGATGTAGTGTCCCCTCAACAGTGAAATGGATACAGAGAATGTGGTACATTTACAAAATGGAGTAATACTCAGCTATTAAAACAATGCATTTAGGAAATTCTTAGGCAAATGGATGGATCTGGAGTATATCATCCTGACTGAAGTAAAGAAAATATTAGCCCAGAAGCTCAGAATACCCAAGTTACAAATTCACAAACTACATGAAACACAAGAGTAAGGAAGACCAAAGTATGGGTGCTTCAGTCCTTCTTAGAAGGGGGAACAAAATACCTATGGAAGTGAAAATACCCATGGCCACACAAACCTGGTACTCCTGAAAGGCAGGCTGGTAGTAGGTAGCGACAGTACTTTGGAGAGCAGTGGCAGGTGCAGAACAGTAGAACCTGCTTTGCAAGTCGGAAGGTTTCATCCCTGGTGGTCCCATGCTGCTTAGTGGCAACTAGGTCTGAATCAGCCTGTTTCAAGGCTGGGGGAGGCAACAAATCCCCCCTAAATACATAATAAAAATTAGCTGGACCGGGGCACAAAATATATTTATGCTTCATTGGCCTGCCTAGGAATTACTGTGGCTGGAGGCTGCACCTGGCTTGGGGACTCAGATTTTTCCAGAACTATTCTTATCCATCAAGGAGCATACATGCATCTTGTTTGTATTTATTATGCATAAACATGGCTCCGTGGAGTATTATTAATAAACCACAGTCTCTTGGCATATACCTCTGTCTTAGATTGATATATTTCAGAAATCTGATTACCCATCATTGACTGATCGGCCCTCATAGCACACCTTATTCCCAATTCAGACTAAAGCCACACTATATAATTGATGTATTTTTTCATATTGATGAATTTCTGCCCCTGAGCTTGCTGGAGGAGGCGCTGCACACTTGCTGCAGACAGGCTGTAGGATGTTAGCTGACCTGCTTGAAACACAAAGCCAAACCACTTGTAAAGCAACAGGATAAAAGCTTCTTTGTGAAGTACAGGTACTCTATTCAGTTGCAAATTAGCAATGATTAAGCTCAGACTCTAGCTTCCAGGTGTGGGGGAAGTGGCTTTGAGAATTAACAGAAGGGCTGTAAATTCTATTAGTGGAGGCTGTGCTCCAAATTAACTCTTCTGGCTGAGAAAAGTCCTTTAGCCATCACCAAAGTTGGAATTATACTTAGGCTAAGAAATGTTTTTTAGCCATCACCAAGGTTGGCAATATACTTACTAGAAGATTCAGGGTCTGTATCCACTTGATGAATCACGTCTAGCCAATGCAACAGGATCTGAAATTAAGGCCTCTCCTATTAGAGCTCTGTCAATGCAATTGTTACCTGCAGTTAAGGGTCCAGGAAGACCAGAATGAGCTTGTATATGACAAATATAAAACAGATGTTTTCGAGCTAGAATGATGTTTTGCAATTGTGAAAACAGAGACCCTGCTGGCGTATTAAAGTAAAATGTACCACAGGTCTCCAATAAGGGAACTGACTGTGCAATATATAAACTATCAGGAAAAATATTAAAAGCATCATTTACAGACTGAAAAACTTTCAATACCGTGGTCAACTCTGCTAACTGAGCTGAAAGCCTAGGAGCCTCTATGACTACCTGTTGATTTTTCATTAGATATCCAGCTCGCCCTTTAGAGGAGCCATCATTAAAAAACCAAAAGAGCATCATTACACAAAGACATATTAGGAAATATCAATTCATGTACATTTAAAAATTGTATCAGCCTATCTTGAGGATAATGATTATCTATAGGTCCTATAAATCCTATTTGAGCAAGCAACCAATTTGTACTGTGGTGTTTCAGCCAAATATCTTGATCTACACTATAAGGCTGAACAATGATATCTGGCTCTTTGCCAAAATAAGTTAGTGCCTGCTTCCTTCCAAGTATAATCATCTGGGCTACTGCTTCATAATATGGCAGGATATTATGTTTAGGNGATATCCTCAAATGTATCCACATTAGAGGAGCCCTTTGCCACAACAATCCTATAGGTGCATGAATTGTATTAAAAATTAACAGATGTAAAGGCAAAGAGTAATCTATATAAGTAAAAAATGTTCTTCAATGGCTCTTTCCACTTGTTGTAAGGCCAGCAATCCTTTTGAAGTTAAAGATCTGGGGGGGGGGGTAGGATCAGAACTCCCTTTAAGAATATCAAATAAAGGTCTTAATTCCCCTGTAGTAAGCTTTAAATAGGGGCGAAGCCAATTAATGTCGCCTAACAATTTTTGAAAATCATTTAAAGTTTTAAAGCTGTCTCTGCTAATAACTATCTTCTGGGGGAAAACAGCTTGATCTGTAAGTCTAAAACCCAAATAATTATAAGGATCCTGAATCTGTACCTTCTCAGGAGCTATTTGTAGCCCCTTATCAGCCAAGGACTGTTGCACATCTCTATAACATAAAAGCAAGTCCTGAGGTTCTTTTCCCACCATCAAGACATCATCTGTGTAATTAATTATGTAAATCATAGGCCACTGTTGTCTCACAGGCTGAATGGCTTGTGTCACAAACTTTTGACATAAGGTAGGACTCTTAGCCATGCCCTGTGGAAGAACTGTCCATTGATATCTCTTCATAGGTTCCTTAAAATTAATAGAAGGAACACTGAAAACAAATCATTCACAATCCTCAGGGTGTAAAGGAATAGTAAAAAAGCAATCCTTTAAGTCTACCACAATTTTATAATATCCTTTAGGAATGGCTACCGGGGACGGAAGCCCAGGTTGTAAAGCTCCTATAGGTACCATGGTTTCATTAACCTTCTTTAGATCTTGTAACAATCTCCATTCACCAGATTTTTTCTTAATAAATATTGGAGTACTCCGAGGAGACTGGGATTCTACTAAATGTCCTGTCTCTAATTGCTCCTACACTACCAAAGAGGCAGCTTCTATTTTCTCTTTAGGTGAAGATCACTGATCAACCCACACCAGAATATCATTAAGCCACTGAATTTTATCAGCATGGGATGCAGGCAAGATTGTGGCCATTACTGAAAATACCCTAAGCCTCTTGAGTTAGAGTGAGGTTTAGGACCTTTAAAAGTCTTAATACCTTGTCTTTCCTTTCCTAGCCCCTGACCAGGCAAAAATCCTTGTCCTAGCTTCTGCTTAGTCACTGCCTCATTAGGACTGCACATTATAATGACCATCTGTGACAAGAGATCTCTTCCCTCTAGGGTAACAGGCAAATTTGACATAGCATAAGGCTGAATTTGTCCTGAATTGCCCTCCTCATCTCTCCAGGTTAGCAATTTAGAGCTTTGTTTTGGGTTATTGGCATAACCAATTCCTTGAGGGTGAGTAAGCATATCAGACAAAGGCCACGTTGAAGGCCAATCTTGTCCTCTAATAATTGTTACATCAGCTCCAGTATCTATTAATCCTTCAAAGCTCTTTGCTCCAATCATCAATTTAAGGTTAGGTCTCTGATTACTAATAGATTGAACCCAGTACACATCAGAGGAACCAAAGCCTCTCTTTCCTCTCTCATTCTTAACAAATCTGGAAGATAGTGAATGCAAGGGAACTAAGATAAGTTGAGCAATTCTTTGATTAGCAGGTACAGTTATAATACCTTGAAGGCAAGCAGCCATGATTCTAATTTCTCCCTCATAATCATTATCTATAACACCTGGATAAATCTGCAGACCTTTTACAATAGAACTGCTTCCTCCTACAAGAAATCCCCAAGTTTCTGCAGGTAGAGGTCAAAAACTCCTGTAGGCAGAGTTTGAACTCCCATTTCTAGGGTTAATACTGTGTGGGTGGTGGAACAGAGGTCCAGTACTGCACTTCCTGGGGTTGCCCTTACAAGTTCAAAAATGGATTTCTTTGGCTGGGCAGCAGCTTCACAGCCCCATAAGCTGCCTGCTGTGGGTAACTTGGGGCCTGAGACTGACCCCTCCTCTCATTTCCCAGCAAGGAATGGCTCTGAAGGTCTGACTTTGATTTACATTTTCTAGCCCAATGGTTTCCCTTTCTGCCTTGAGGACAAACTCCTGGAGCACGGCCTGCTTGCCCACTGTCAGCACCTCTATTCTTAGGACAATCATTTTTAAAATGACCAAAACTTCCACATTTAAAACACGAATTATTCCCTCATCTCTGTGTAAGCATTGCAAAGCAGTGGCAAAGGCCAAGCCCTGATTATACAATGGACCAATCTCTGCACAGAGACAAATATATCCCACTAATTCTGTCTGTCCTCTGTGCGGCCTAATGGCAGTGCGACATGCTGCATTAACATTCTCATATGCCAATTGTGTAATGAAAGGAATTCCCATTTGAGAATCTCCAAGAATTCTGCTAGTTGCTTTTAATAACCTATCCACAAAATCCTGAAAAAGCTCATCAGGACTCTGCCGAATGCTGGCTAAACTTCCACCAAGATCCCCTTTAGTTGGTAATAGATTCCATGCACAGCAGGAAGCCATAGCAACCTGCCTGTACACTGCAACATGAAACCCAATCTGATTAGTATTTCCTTCATATTGACCTTCTCCTAAAAGCATGTTAATATCCCAGTCTGGGTTACCTGTCTGAGCATTCAAAGTAGCAGTTTTCTTACTGGCTTATCTCCATTCAGAACTCGAAAGTAAAATGTCTCCTCCTGACAAAGTAGCCTTACATAGAATCTTCCAATCTTGGGGGGTTAAATGTGACTCCATGACAGTATCCAATAATACATGTGTAAACGGAGCTATAGGGCCATATTGTGCCACAGCTGTTTTTAGCTCCTTTATCACCTTGAACTCCAAAGTCTGGTATTGTCTGACTCTATTATTTTGCTGGTCAAGTATATCTACTACAGGAAAGGCTAGCACATCAGATGTATCCTGCCCTTTCCTGCGAGCCTGACACACAGCCCTTTCTAGTGGCAATTGGTACATTTCAGGATAGTTGTTCTTTCCTGTATTTGACACCGTTTTTAGCTCCTGAAGCTCATTAGTCAATTTCTGCAACTTAATTTCAAACTCTAATTTACTTAGTTGCATGTCCACTTGAGTAGCCTCTGCTATAGTGGAGGCCATAGGTGGAGCAGAAGATTCGAAAGGAGGCCAATCCTCATCAGAATATTTGGCAGCTCCTTTTTCTGAATGATCTTCTTTGTCTAATGTTAGCTCATCATCAGAATCTCTATATCTTTCTAATTTAGGGTCTTCCTGAGATTCTTCAAGCTCTGCCTGGTTACTATCTGATGCCTGGGAGGTCACTTCATTAATAGCATCTTTTGCAAGCGCCCAGAGGTAGAGGGTGAAATTATCTGCCTAGATGTTTCTCAGAGCTTCTCCAATTCTCTCCCAGGTTCTCTTATCTAAAGTTTTTTCTTTTCTGAACCATGGGCAGCAAGAATCTATCTGATCTAAAAAACTTCTAACAACTGTTCTTCAAACCCTATTCCTCTCACCTGAAGCAGCTCTTGAAGGCTGCAGACAAATGCCTGTTTAGAATTTTCTAATCCCATTTTCCACTGTCAACCCTTAAGTGGAATCAGTGCTGGGTCAGCACTGTCCCAACTTAGCCTGTATTGCACCTACAACAACAAATTAAAAAAGAAGAGGTTTAAAGCCAGCACTGGCATGAATACCTGTTGTTCACTGTGCCCGATAAGATCTTCTTGTTCTTCCCTTCTCTTGGAGCTCCACATAAGACAGCATTCCCTCAGTCTTGTCCCGTGTTCAGGTCACTGTTCGAGGCCCAACAACTGGGTACTCCTGAAAGGTGGTCTGGGGTTGAAAGGAATTAGACAGTGAAAAGGAATGAGACTAAGACAACAGAGTAACATCAAAGCCTGTAAATTTACTAAGATTCGGAGCTTATAAAGAGGGGGGAGGCCCATCTCCCACCATTCTATTCTTGGAGCCTATCACCAGCCTGAAGATGATCTCAGGATGCTGTCTCTGGAAAATCTCAAGGGTCTCAGTAGGTAGTGATATTGTTTTGGAGAGCAGTGGCAGGTGTAGAACAATAGAACCTGCTTTGCAAGTCAGAAGGTTCCACCCCAGGTGGTCCTGTGCTGCTTAGTGGCAACAAGGTCTGAATCAGACTGATTCAAGGCTGGGGGAGGCAACATGGAAGGAGTTACAGAGACAAATTACAGAGCAGAAACTGAAGGAATGACCATCCAGATACTGCCCCTCCTGAGAATCCATCCCATATGCAATTACCCAACCCAGACACTTTTGTGGATGCCAGCAAGTTCTTGCAATAGCTGTCTCCTGGGAGGCTCCACCAGTACCTGACAAATACAGAAGTGGATGCTGACAGACTTCAGTTGGATTTAGCACAGGGTCCCCAATGAAGGAGCAAGAGAAAGGACTCAAGGTGCTAACACGGTTTGCAGTCCCATGGGAGGAACAACATTATGAACTAACCAGTACCCCCAGAGCTCCCAGGTACCAAACCACCCACCAAAGTACACATGGTGGAACTCATGGTTCCAGCTGCATATAAGCAGAGGATGGCCTAGTTTGTCATCAATGGGAAGAGAGGCCCTTGGTCCTGTGAAGGCTCTATGCCCCAGTGTAGGTTAATGCCAGTGCCAGCATTCAGGAGTGTGTGCGTTGGTGAGCAGGTGAGGGGGAGCAAATAGAGGGTTTTCAGAGGGGGAACTAGGAAAAGGGATAACATTTGAAATGTAAATAAAGAAAATATCTAATAAAAAATATCTACAAAAAAATTCTCAAAACTCTAACTGCTTCTTGTACAATGCCCTTTCTCCTGCACTGGATTTTGTTTACACAGAGATAACATTTCACATTTAGTGTTGGAATAGAAAAAAAAGTGTTTGTGTTCTATATAAGTGTGTAGCTAGTCACCTGTCTATGGCTACTAATGCAAAGGCAACATGTTTGCAAATGAATCAACTGGGTAAATGATCTGTATAGAATAGATTTACAAATATTCAATGTTCTTCCTATTTTGTTTATTTCTACTGAAGAGTTTCTTTACTAAAAATGGAAATTTGAGTCATACAGTATTTTAAAATTTATGTCTGTGCAATCTATCCTAGTATCTTATACTATAAGTCATCCTTCTGTTCCTTTATTATTTTCATAAACCTTCCAATTATTAAAAGCTGAACTTTTCAACTAAAATCCATCATTCTTCTTTATATTTGTCTATCAGTTACCCTTACATTATAGTAACGAGCTATCCTAAATTCATGCATGTTTTGTACAAAATAAAAAAGAAAATATCCTGAGTGAGGTAACTCAAATCCAAAAGGACATGCATGGTATATATTTGGAATATACTCACTAATAAGTGAACATTAGACAAAAAAAGTACAGAATACCCAATGTACAGTCCACAGAACTCAAAAAATCCAAGAAGCTGAATTTCCTAATTGAGGATGCCTCAGTCCCACTTGGGAGGGAGAAGAAAGCAACCAAAAGTAGTGAGAGAGAGAGGGACCTGGTGGGAGGGGGAGTGAAGCACAGGTAGTGGGGGGAAGAGGGGAACCTGATCTGGAATTGGTTGAGGGAAAACGACCGAAGTGCCAAGGGCCAGCAGAAAGAATGGAAACAGGCAACTCAAGAGATAGGAGGTTGGGGGGACCTTCCAGAATTCACCAGATATTAGAGACCAGGTTGAGAAAACCCAGGCATCTTACATCCCAGGCATCTCACAGCCCAGGCATTTTTATAGCATGCAGCTGAGAGCCATATAGTTTTTTTTGTTTGTTTGTTTAGAGCCAGTTGCCCCCTCTCCCCTCAAGGCTGCTTCGTGGGAATTGGCAAGATTCAGGCCCTAAACAAACATCAAGGACTGTTGTGAGAGTCTTCCAGTATTCCAGAGCTGCCCGGAACTGTCATCTTGGGCTGATAGGAGGACCGGAGCTTTGAGATAAGTCGCCCAGTGTTCCAGAGCTGTGACATCAAGGACCTGAGATGAATCACTGAAAGTTTCAGACTTGCAGTCTGAAAACCGCCACCATTTGTCCTTCACTATGTTCCTTTGATGACTCCCTAACCCCTCTCTGTATACTATAAAATTTGAGCCTTTTCCTTCATTAAATGAGACTATGACAAGCATGCATGGTCTCTGTCTCTTTCTTATTCCCATTTCAATGCAAGTTGGTGATCCCCCTCAAGTACCATGGAATAACTTGTCCCACATGCCAAGATAACCAGAGACCTGGAATGTAAGAGACTTTCACTACTCAAAGGGAGGAACCTTAGATGAAGTGCCTGACATAGGGAGAGGGAACTTATACAGCCCACTTCCAGCAGGAAAAGAGGGCATCAAATGAAGGGGGAGGGGCAACTGCAGTCATAACTCTGACCCATATATTTTTCCTGTCTCAAAGAGTTAGAGGGATGGAAATGGAAAGGAGCTTGCAGAAAAGAATGTCCAGTGACAGGCCCAAAGAGGGATCCAGGTCAAGGGGATATCCCAAGGCCTGACACTATTACTGAGGCTATGGAGAACTCACTAAACAGGACTTAGCATGACTGTACCCAGGAACACCCAACAGGCAGCTGAAAGAGGCAGAGGCAGATACTTGCAACCAACCAATGAACAAAAGCAGCTGACCCCTGTTGTTGAATTGGGGAAAGACTGACAGAAGCTGAGAAGGCGGGCGACACTGTAGGAGGACCAGCAGTCTCAATTAATCTGGAACCACCAAGATCTCTCAAACACTGGACCACCAAATAGGCAGCATACACCAGCTGATATGAGGCCAAAAACACATATATAGCAGAGGACTTCCAGTTCTATGTTCTTTCAGAGAAGATGCACCTAAAACTCAGGAGACTGGAGGCCCCAGGGAGTTTAGAGATCA
>NC_034600.1:18745769-18765048 GCF_900095145.1 Mus pahari
CATATGTAGCAGAAGATGGCCTAATCGGCCATCACTGGGAATAAAGGCCCCTTGGTCTTGCAAACTTTATATGACCCAGCACAAGGGAAGGCCTGGGCCAAGTAGTGGGAGTGGGTGGGTAGGGGAGCAGGGGGGGTTATAGGGAACTTTCGGGATAGCATTTGAAATGTAAATAAAGAAAATAATAATAATAATAGTAAAAATTTGCACAGGACATTTCACTCTCTTTGTTGCTCTTTTTCCTTATTTCTTTTAATATCATTAAGCATACTTTATTTTTGCTTACTAAAATTGTTAGTGAAGATATCCTCTCAGTCTTTTAAGTGAATATAAGTATGGTTTTTAACCATACACTCTACATCTTCTCTGCTACATGGCATTCAAAATTTTCCATAGTGTGCCCTTCCTACTAATGACATGGCAGACACCAGAATTAATATTTAACAAATCCATATGGTGTTAGTATGAGCTTAGTTTTCAATATAAGGGTGAGTTCTCAATAATATGTTCATCACAGATTATTTGTACATTATAGGGCAGGTAGACTAAAGACAGACAGAGCTGTGAGTAAATCCCTGTTGTTAATAAAGGGCAGTTCGTATCAGCTATCATCTGTGGAGTATAGTGGAGGCTGAGAATAGGGCTGTGTTAAATCAAAAAGGGAATCTTGATTTCTTAACATAATTCACAGCAAAAAAGTTCTCCTAAGTCATAGCATCAAAAAGTATCAGTAAGTGAGTGAAAGAGTTATTAATTAGGACACATTCTCAGAATCATTTTTTAAATTATTTTGTTTTTTACATTTCATATTTTATCCCCCCATTCCACCTTCCAACTGTTCCACTATGTTCATAGTAGCCTTGTTTGTGATAGCCAGAAGCTGGAAACAACCCAGATGTAACACAACAGAAGAACTGATGCAGAAAATGTGGTTCATTTACATAACAGAATACTATTCAGCTATTAAGAATTAGGACATTCTGAATTTTGCAGGAAAATGGATGGAACTAGAAAATACCATCCTGAGTTAAGTAATTCAGACACAAAAGGACATGTATGGTATATATTCACTCACAAGTGGATATTATCCACCCTTCCCCACAAAAAGTACAGAATACCCAAGATACAGTCCACAGAACTCAAAATGATCAAGAAGCTGAAGTGTCCAGGTAAGGATACCTCAGTCCCACTTGGAAGAGAGAAGAAAGCAATCATAAGTGGGGAGGGAGGAAGGGACATTTTCAGGATCTTAACTAAGACTCTCCCAAGGCTCAAACTCTATCTGTTGATCTCTACCCCATAATTCCCAGCACTGTCCAGGAAGCTTTAAGACTTTAAGATGCTTTATTTCCAAAAAATGCTGAGGTGTTATATAGCTAAGACTCTCAGATTTATCTCTGATCATGTGTATATATATATATATATATAGATAGATAGATAGATAGATAGATAGATATAGATATAGATATAGATATAGATATAGATATAGATATAGATATAGATATAGATATAGATATAGATATAGATATAGATATTACACACACACACACACACACACACACACACACATATATATATATGGGTATTCCAAAGTATTAAGTTCTTTTTGTTCATATAATAGCCAATTACAAACAATGTTAATAAAGTTAGTTTTAAATTTGAAAATTCACTTCCTATGTTTGTGTTATCTGAATATTGTGATTTTTGCACATGTGGAAAATTATGGGATATAATAAAATTATGAAAATCAGTATTAAATTCACAAATTTTTTATTCTATAAGTCACACAAAAGGTTTTTTGAATGAATCTGTTTTTTATCTAGATGTTCTACTATGTACATTCATGATTATGGTTTTATTTAATTTACAAAACAATTAAGAAAACATGCTATGCACCTTAATATGAATGTGTTTAATGTACTTTTAATTTCATATGCAAAGAATTTACCCATATCATTCACTCTGTATCCTCCCTTAAAATGTTCCTGTACTCTTCCTTTTATTTCCTCTCAAATTCATGTTTTTTCATATATATGCCTTTTAATATATAATGAATGTATATTTGCAAATGCAGCCTTCTGAACCTATTTTGTGTTGTTTGGATGGACCACTTGGGAAGAGATAATCTGTCAGAGAGTTTATTTTTATAGAATAATGATGTTTCCTCTATAAGTACCCTTGATTACATGTAGCTCGTCATCTTAGCATAAGCCTCATGAAATTCCCTCATCTCTGTTAGTACCTTTAATCTCAACAATGTTGAGATAGAAAAATGTTGCATCTTCTCTGTCATATAACGAAGATACTTTCTTACAGGAGACATCCTGCTCCACTGCTTCTTCCAATAGTTTTGCCTTCTTTTCTGCCATGTCCTATTGCCTGCATGTTTAGGAATTTCTTTATAGATGGACACTCTTTGATCAATTGCTGTCTGTATTAAACATGTTTTATTTTATATATTTCCTGTCTGCTCAAAAAAGGAGCTTTGATGATGAAGGAATGAGAAATTCGTTTAGTTATGGGTATAAGAACAAGTATTTAGAAAGAGATCAGGTTTATAGAACTGTTTGAAAGTAGAATTACTAAGTTAGTATCTCAAGGTTATGACCATATCAACTATGTGATTTGGCTGGACTTATAGTACCAGCCATGAATTCCCTGCTACTGACCAGAAAAGAAGATGACCAATAAATTTGAAACATTGTTTTTGGGTATGTTTCTGAGGGTGAATATAGAGAATTAGTGACTAGCAGATTATCATCTGAATCAACCCAATACAGAAGATCAAAACAATAAATTCACATTATGCCAACAGTGGGATACTAAGAATATTGATGTGGAAGATCTACTCTATTTCCTTAATTAGATCTACAATCCTTGCTTTCTATCCCATAGATCCAGGGACTTACTACAGTTACTAACTTTTCTTCTTGGATTTTGTGTTGGTATAATTTACACAAGCTTTCCTTATTTTTAAGTTAATAGAGTCATATTGTGGTTTCAATTTCAGTATTCATAGAAGGCTATTACTATAGCATACTATTTCAAATAATCTATTGATGTTATTTCTTTGGATAACCTTGATTAATCCCCTCTCCTTAAGTAGTAATTACTCCTGAAATATTTCTTCCAAAGCTTGTGATTGCATTTTAGTGTCTTAATTATTAATCTAAATACTTACAATTATATCAATGTATAATGTTATAAAAATATAATTTACCCACACCAAAGAATAGATATGGAAGAATTGGGGAGAAGATTGAAGGCCCTGAAGAGGGTAAAAACTCCACAAGAGAACCAACTAAGCTTGACCCTTATGTATTTTCAGAGACTGAACCACCAACCAGAGCACACACAGGGTGGACCAAGACCCTGTTTTATATATGTATCAGATGTGCAGTTCAGTCTCTATGTCCTCTAACAACTCTAATGGGGTCTGTCCCTAAAGCTATTGATTGTCTGCCTGTGTAATCCCTTCCCCAATAAGGCTACCTTTTCTTACTTCAGTGAAAAAGGACATTCCTAATCCTGCAGAGACTTGATGTGCCAGGATGGAGGGGAAATTGTTAGGAGGAACCCTCTCAGAGAAGAAGGGAAGGAGCACCTTTGTGAGAGGAAACCAAAGGGGGCAGTGATTGGAATATCAATCAATCAATCAATCAATCAATAACTTTGAATTCTATTTAAATATTAAAAACATTAAATATTATATGTATACTCTTAGGTATGTGTGTATGTATGTATGTATGTATGTATGAATATATGTGTATGTGTGTGTATGTATATGTGTATGTGCATGCTCAAGTAATTGATGAGGTGCACAATGAGTTGATTCTCTCCATCCACAGTTATATTTGTTACAGTGATAAAACTCAGATCATTAGATTTGACCAGCAAGCATTATATTCACCCATCCTCCTTTCTGGTTAAAACATAAAGAAAGATAAGTGAAGGAAACCCTAAAAATATTCATGTGAAAGAAAAACTGACAATTATGAGTCAAAAAATAAAGGGCCAAAACAAAAGTGTATGACAATTTATGAATTTAACAGCAGTTTCAGTGTTACCAGTCAAGCTTCCTGATATAAAGGTAAGCCCTTCCTAAACTGCAAAATGTTAACAGTCACCAGTAAATTATATTCTTTGTTGCTTACTGACATCTTATTGATCATGTCAGATGTTTCTTCTTTTCATTTTCTTCACTTCAGAACTTAAGATTCAAAGAAACAAACAACATATTTTTTTGGTTAACACTGCATCTCCCAAAAGTAGATGTACCTTTATAATTCTTTTGCTACCTTGTACATATTTCCTAAACTTACTGATGCAATGTGTGTAAGATTACTGTTTTCAACTCATCCTAGAAAAAAAGAAATCCTAAACAAAATCTTGCAATGTATTTTTCCCCTCAGTACAATAATCATGCTTATTATGTGTGAAATGAAAGACAGTAACAAGACATGGAGATACCAAATGAAATTTCCTATCTTATTTTGATGTTTTCTTATTAAAGATGCCTAAGTATAAGAAGACAGAATTAAAATTCTATACTTCCCCTCCCCTATGGTAAGCTCAGAATCAGAAATATTTTACATGTAAATTTTTAACAAGATCCTTTCCCTTTTTTATTATATATTCTCTTTACTTACATTTCAAATATTATCCCCTTTCCTAGTTTCCTTTCGAAAACTCCCCTACCCCCCCCACCTCCCTCTGCTCCCCAACCCACCCACTCCAGCTTCCTGACAATGGCATTCTTCTATACTAGGGCATAGAACTTCACAGGACCAAGGGCCTCTCCTCCCATTGATGACTGCCGAGGCCATCCTCTGCTACATGTGCAGCTAGAGACACAAGTCCCATCATGTGTTTTCTTTGATCCTATACTCTGTCCAATGGATGGCTGTGAACGTCCACCTCTGTATTTGTGAGGCACTGTCAGAGCCTCTCAAGAGAGAGCTATATCAGGCTTCTGTCAGAAAGCACTTGTTGGAGTCCACAATAGTATCTGGTATTGGTGTTTGTAAATGGAATGGATCACCAATTCATCTCTATGACATCTCTAGATGGTCATTTCTTCAGTCTCTACTCCACAATTTTTCTCTGTAACTCCTTCCATGCTTGTTTTGTTCCCCACTTCTACAAAGGATAGAAGTATCCACACTACAGTCTTCCATCTTATGTTTCATGTGGTTTGTGAATTGTTTCTTGGGTATTCCGAGCTTCTGGGTTTCTTGGCTAATATCCACTTATCAGTGAGTACATATCATGTGTGTTCTTTTGTGATTGGGTTACTTCACTCAGGATGATATACTCCAGATCCACCCATTTGCCTAAGAATTTCAAAAATTCATTGTCTTCAATAGCTGAGTAGTACTCCATTGTACAAATGTACCACATTTTCTGTATCTATTTCTCTGTTGAGGGAAATGTGAGTTGTTTCCAGCTTCTTGCTACTATAATAATGCTGTGATGAACATAGTGGAGCATGTGTCCTTATGATATGTTGGAGCATCTTTTGTGTATATGACCAGAAGTGGTATTATTGGGTTATCAGGTAGTACTATGAGGAACTGCCAAACTGATTTCCAGAGTGGTTGTACCAGCTTGCAATCCTATCAGCAATAGAGGAGTGTTCCTCGGTCTTCACATTCTTGCCAGCATCTGCTGTCACCTAAGTTTTTGATTTTACCCATTTTGACTGGTGTGAGGTGGAATCTTAGGGTTGTTTTGATTTGCATTTCCCTGATGACTAAGGATGTTGAACTTTTTTTAGGTGCTTCTCAGCCATTCGGTATTACTCATTTGAGAATTCTTTGNTTAGTTCTGTACCCCATTTTTTAATAAGGTAATTTGTTTCTCTGGTGTCTAACTTCTTGAGTTCTTTGTATATATTGGATAATAGGAATGTAACGGATGGAGGATTGGTAAAGAAGTTTTCCAATCTGCTGCTGGCCTTTTCATCTTCTTGACAGTGTCCTTTGCCTTAAAGAAGCTTTGCAATTTTATGAGGTCCCATTTGTAGAGTCTTTTTTTTTTTTTTTAAATATTTAATTAGTATTTATTTTAGAACTTGGGTATTATTTTATTTTGTAATAAAACAAAACCCATAGCATATTACTTGACACATAGATGTCATGGAAAATGTATTTGATGAATAAATAATCTTGAAAAGGACACAGAACTAATAAAACTAGACAAGTCTAAGTAGCCCCAGCGGAGAAGATACTCAACAAAGCTCAGCAGCATCTTCAACAGTGCTTTGAGAAATTTGAGTTAAACTTTTTTAATCAAGTCTTTCCCACATTTAGATGCAATTCAAAGCAAGATTGTTTGCCATTAATGTGACTATAATCTTAGGGATATAGCTGACTTTAAAGGATATCTGTTACCTCCAAATTTGCACCTCTGTGATTCAAATTTGCACTTTTTACTTACTTTTTTAAAAATTATTTTATTAGATATTTTCTTCATTTACATTTCAAATGCTATTCCGAATGTCCCCTATACCCCCCCTTCCCTGCTCCCTGCCCACTCACCCCCACTTCTTGGTCCTGGAGTTCCCCTCTATGGGGCACATGAAGTTTGCAAGACCAGGGGCCTCTCTTCCCAATGATGGCCGATTAGGCCATCTTCTGCTACATATGCAGCTAGAGACACGAGCTCTGGGGTTACTGGTTAGTTCATATTGTTGTTACACCTATAGGGTTGCAGCCCCCTTCAGCTCCTTGGGTAATTTCTCTAGCTCCTCCATTGGGGGCCCTGTGTTCCATCCAAAAGCTGACTCTGAGCATCTATTTCTGTGCTTGTCACGCACTGTCATAGCCTCACAAGAGGCTGCTATATCAGGGTCCCTTCAGCAGAATCTTTCTGACATGTGCAATAGTGTCTGGGTTTGGTGGCTGATGATGGAATGGATTCCCCAATCACAAGCCATTGGTGAAAAAATTCAGGAATTTTTCCCCTGTGCCCATATGTTCTAGGCTCCTGACACTTTCTTTTCGCTAAGTTACATTGTACCTGGTTTTATGTGAAAGTCCTTGATCCATTTGGACCAGAGCTTTCTGCAAGGATATAAGAACGGGTTGATTTGCCTTCATCTACATGCAAACTGCTAGTTGAGCCAGCACAATTTGTTGAAAACACTGTCTTTTTTCCACTGGATGATGTCCAAGTGACCATAGGTGTGTGGGTTCATGTCTGGGCCTTCAACTCTATTCCATTGATTTACCTGCCTGTCACAATACCAATACTATGCTCGGTTTTTCTTGTTGTTGTTGTTGCTATTTGCTTGTTTATTTGTTTGGTTTTTTCTGTTTCTTTTTGTTTGTTTGTTGGTTAGTTGGTTTTTCGAGACTGGGTTTCTCTGGGTATCCCTGACTGTCCTAGAACTCACTTTGTAGACAAGGCTGGCCTAGAACTCAGAAATCTGCCTGCCTCTGCCTCCCAAGTGCTGGGATTAAAGGGGTGAGCCACCACCACCTGGCTCCATGCAATTTTTATCAAAATTGTTCTGTAGTACAGCTTGAGGTCAGAGATGGTTATTCCCCCAGATGTTCTTTTATTGTTGAGAATAGTTGTTGCTACCCTGGGTATTTTGTTATGCCAGATGAATTTGGAAATTGCTCTTTCAATTCTATGAAGAATTGAGATGAAACTTTGATGGGTATTGCATTGAATAAGTAGATAACTTTTGGCAAGATGGTAATTTTTATTATATTCATCTTGCCAATCCATGAGCATGGGAAATTTTTTCATCTTCTGAGAACTTCATTTTTTTTCTTCAGTCTTGAAGTTCTTATCATAGACCTTTCCCTTGCTTAGTTAGATTCACACCAAGATATTTTATATTGTTTGTGATTATTTTGAATGGTGTTGTTTCCCTAATTTCGTTCTCAGCCTGTTTATCCTTTGTGTAGAGGAAGACCACTGATTTGTTTGAATTAATTTTATATCTAAACACTTTACTGAAGTTGTTTATCAGGATTAGGAGTTCTCTGGTGAAATTTTTGGGGTCAATTATATATACTATCATATCATCTGCAAATAGTGATATTTTGATTTCTTCCTTTATGACTTGTATCCCTTTGATCTTTTGTTGTATAATTGCTCTGGCTAGGACTTCAAACACTATATTAAAAAGGTAGGGAGAGAGTGGGCAGCCTTGCCTAGTCTCTGACTTCAGTTGAATTGCTACAAGTTTCTCTCCATTTAGTTTGATGTTGCCTAGTGGCTTGTGTAAAGTACTTTTACTATGTTTCGCTATGGGCTTTGAATTCCTGATATTTCCAAGACTTTTATCATGAAGGGGTATTGTATTTTGTCAAATGATTTCACAGCACCTAATGAGATAATTATATTTTTTGAGTTTGTTTATATATTAGATTACATAATGGATTTGTGTATAATGAAACATCCCTACATCCCTGGGATCAAGCCTACTTGATCATGATGGATGACCCTGTTAATGTGTTCTTGGATTCAGTTCATGAGAATTTTATTAATAGTTTTGAATGGATATTCATAAGGGAAATTTGCCTGAAGTTTTCTTTCTTTGTTGGGTCTTTGTGTGGTTTAGGTGTCAGAGTAATTGTGGCCTCATAGAATGAATTAGGTAGACCACCTTCTTTTTTTAGTTTGTTGAATAGTTTGAGGAGTACTGGTATTAGTTCTTCTTGGATGGTTTGATAGAACTCTGCACAAAACCTATCAGGTCTTCGGTCTTTTTTGGTTGGGAGTCTATTAATGACAGTTTCTATTTCTTTAGGGAATATGGAATTGTTTAGATCATTAATCTGGTTCTTATTTAAATTTTGTACCTGTTGTCTGTCTAGAAAATTGTCCATTTCATCCAGATTTTCCAATTTTGTAGTAGTTTCTGATGATTTGTTTTTGATTTCCTCAGTTTCTGTTGTTATGTCTCTTGTTTCATTTCAGATTTTGTTAATAAGAATGCTGTTTCTGTGCCCTGTACTTATTGTGACTAAGGATTTACCTATTTTGATGATTTTCTCTAAGAACCAGATCCTGGTTTGGATTCTTTATATGGTTCTTTTTGTTACTGCTTGGTTTATTTCAGCCCTAATTTTGATTATTTCCTCTTGGGCGAACTTGCTTCTTTTTGTTGTAAACCTTTCAGGTGTGCTATCAAACTTCTAGTGTATGCTCTCTCCTGTTCTTTTTTTGGAGCACTCAGAGCTATGATTTTCCTCTTAGGACTATTTTCATTGTGACCCATAAGTTTTGGTATGTTGTGACTTCACTTTCATTAAACTTTAAAAAGTCTTTTCTTCTTTATTTCTTCCTTGACCAAATTATCATTGAATGGAGTGTTGTTCAGCTTTCATGTGTTTATGGGCTTTCTATTATTTATGTTGTCATTGAAGATTAGCCGATGGTGATATAATAGGATGCATGAGATTATTTTAATTTTCTTGTATGTGTTGAGGCCTATTATATGGTCCATTTGGATAAGGTACCATGAGGTGCTGAGAAGAATGTATATTCTTTTGTTTTATTATGACAAAATGTCATATCTGTTAAAACTACTTGTTTCATAACTTCTGTTAGTTTCACTGTGTCTCTGCTCAGTTTCTTTTTCCAGGATCTGTCCATTGATGAGAGTGGGGTGTTGAAGTCTCCCACTATTATTGTGTGAGGTCCAATGTGTGCTTTGAGATTTACTAAAGTTTCTTTAATGAATGTGGATGCCCTTGCATTTGCAGCTCAGATTTTCAGAATTGAGAGTTCATCTTGGTACATTTTATCTTTGATGAGTATGAAGTGTCCCTCCTTATATTTTTTGACAACTCTAGGTTGAAAGCTGAATTTATTTGTTATTGGAATGGCTATTCCAGCTTGTTTCTTAAAACCATTTGCTTGGAAAATTATTTTCCAGCCTTTTACTCTGAGGTAGTGTCTGTCTTTGTCACTGAAATGGGTTTCCTGTATGCAGAAAAATGTTGGATCCTGTTCACATAACCAGTCTGTTATTATGTCTTTTTATTGGGGAATTGAGTCCATTGATATTAAGAGATAGTAAGAAAAAGTCATTGTTCCTTCCTGTTATTTTTGTTTTAGAGTTGGAATTCTGTTCATGTGGCTATCTTCTTTTAGGTTTGTTGAAAGATAATTTTCTTGCTTTTTCTAGAGCATAGATTCACTCCTCATGTTGGATTTTTCCCCTTAATTTTTTTTTGAAGTGCTATATTTTTGGAAAGATATTGTGTTAATTTGGTGTTGTCCTGGAATACCTTGGTTTCTTTTTCTATGTTAATTGGGAGTTTTGCTGGGTTTTGTAGCCCGAGCTGGCATTTATGTTCTCTTAGTGTCTGTATGACATCTGCCAGGAATTTTCTGGCTTTCATAGTCTCTGGGGAGAAGTCAGGTCTAATTCTGATAAGTATGCCTTTATATGCTACTTGACCATTTTCCCTTAGTGCTTTTAATACTCTAGTTTGTTTTCTTCATTGTGGTTTTTATTATTATGTGACAGAAGGAATTTCTTTTCTGGTCATAATTATTTAGAGTTCTGTAGGCTTCTTGTATGTTCATGTGCATCTCTTTATGTTGGGGAGGTTTTCTTCTATAATTTTGTTGAAGATATTTACTTGCCCTTTAATATGGAAAACTTCCTTCTAGTCCATGCGTATTATTCTTAGGTTTTGTCTTCTCATTGTGTCCAGGATTTTCTGAATGTTTTGGGTTAGGACCTTTTTGTATTTTGCATTTTCTTTGATTATTTTGTCAATGTTTTCTATGGTATCTTCTTCACCTGCTATTCTCTCTTTATCTCCTGTATTCTGTTAGTGATACTGGCATCTATGGCTCCTGACTTCTTTCCTAGGTTTTCTATCTCCAGAGTTGTCTCCCTTTGTGATTTCTTTATTGTTTCTACTTCTATTTTTAGATCCTAGATGGTTTTGTTAAATTCTTTCACCTGTTTGGATATGTTTTTCTGTAATTCTTTAAGGGATTTTTGTGTTTCTTCTTAAGGGCTTCTTCCTGTTTACCTATGTTCTCCTGTATTTCTTTAAGGGAGTTACTTATGTCCTTATAGTCCTCCATCATCTCCATAAGAAGTGAGTTTAGATCCATATCTTGATTTTCTGGTGTGATGATATATCCAGGAATTGATATGGTGGGAGAGTTGGGTTCTGATGATGCCAAGTAACTTTAATTTCTGTTGCTTTTGTTCTTATACTTGACACCTTCCTTTTTACTATTTTAAGTGCTCCCTGCCCTCAACATATCTGGTTGGGCCCTGTCCATCCTGTTATCTCATTTGAATCAGAACTTCTCAGAGTCCAGCTTTCTCTGTGATCCTGTAATTCCAGGATCCTGTGATCCTGAGATTCTGGGTGTGTCAGAGTTCTTGGTAGTCAAGCTTGCTCTGAGACCCTGAGATCCGGGTATGACCAAGCTTCTGGGATCCTGGAATCCTAAGATCCTGGCAAGTTAAAATGCCTGGAATTGATACTTCCTCTGGGGGTTGTGGGGCTTTCTGCAGAGTTTGAAGCCAAGGTAAACCACTCCTGACTAAAAGGATCCTGAGCCACTGGTTGAACGGGGTTCCTGTGTCCCTGCTCCTGCTGGCCCCAAGCATTACTGGTGGCTTTAGAACAAATATTGTGTTCTATTCACCTGTGATACTAAGATCCTGGAGGTGCTAGGGTGCCTGGATATTTGAGAGTCCTCTGGGGACCGTGGGACTGTGCACCGAGTTCGAGACCAAGGTTTCCAGCACTGGTCTCAAATAGAAGGAATCCCAGTGTATTTTTCTATTTGACTAAAGTGTTTATTTTTTTGGTTTAAAAGTCATCTTCTGGTTTAGGTAGCATGGTGAATAAATTTATCTTCTTCTAGGATCTCAGAAATATCCCATTATTTCCGTTCTTTCATCTTAGTGATCACAATTTCATTAAACCAATGATTTTGTCTCTTAGTTCTTCATTAAATCACATTGATTTATGATTAATTGCACAGCTTTCTAAAAGGGTTACCAATATATTGCTACTTTGGTTTTCAGTTATAATTAATATAATGTAGTACTCATGCAAGAAAAAGGCATAAAACAATGAAAATTTAGCTGCTTTTCTTCCTTTTTATGGTGATGAGTTAAAATGAGGTGTACTGTCTAGTTTTGTGTCAATTTGACATAGCTGGGGTTATCACAGAGAAAGAAACTTCAGTTGGGGAAATGCATCCACAAGATCCAGCTGTAAGGCACTTCCTCAATTATTGATCAATGTGGGAGGTCCCCTTATGGGTGGTGCCATCTCTGGGCTGGTAGTCTTGGGTTCTATAAGAGAGCTGGCTGAGCAAGGCAGTGGAAGTAAGCCAGTAAAGAACATCCCTCCATGGCCTCTGCATCTGCTCCTGCTCCCTGACCTGCTTGAGTTCCAGTCCTGACTTCTTTCAGTGATGAACAGAAATGTCAAAATATAAGCTGAATAAACCCTTTCCTCCCCAACTTGCTTCTTGGTACCAGAAGTGGGGTATTCCTGTGACAACCTGACCATGATTTGGGGAGGACTGTGGAAGGACTTTGGAACTTTAGGATAGAAGATCCATTTGGTAATAAGAGCTCTGTCGAATGTTGTGTAGGAGCTTGGAAGATAATGTTTTCAACAGTGCAGAAGATGGAGGCCTGGCTTGTGAAATTTCAGAGGGAAAATTAAAGACTCTTTTCAGGGACATTGCTATTTTGGATTGTGANGATTCTGTAGTTCTGGTTAGCTGGAGCTGAAGAATCAGCTGTGATTAACAAGATACCAGAACTACTAAAGTGAAAACTTTTCCTTACTGAGACTATTGATGTTGGTTTTCTGGAGCTAAGAAATTAGCGTTGATTAAGAAGAGACTAGCATCATTGAGGTGACATCTTATGGAAAGTGTTTTCTGATAGCACAGAGGCTGTGTTAAAGAGGTTAAGATGAGACCAGAATCATTGAGGGACATCTTATGGGAAGTATTTTCTGATAGCACAGAGGCTGTGTTCCAGAGATAGCCAAGGTTGTACCTCATGCTGCAGTGGGACTTGGTAATGTGTAAGAGTCACCCAGGTTGTACTGGCTTTGAAGGCATGAAGGGTTCATGCAGAGCAGCTGAGGTTTGGCACTGTGAGAGGCCATTGAAGGCCAATTGGTAAAGGTGCAGCCTCACTTACAATTGATGGCCCAGGAATGAAGGGGTCATGCAAAGGAGTTGAGGCTTAGCATCATGAAGAGAGTCTGTGAGAGGCTATTGTTAAAGCTAAGTTACAGTGGAAGACAGCAGCATTTTGGAGATGCCAGTACCATGAGATGNCCACCAAGAACAGCAGCAGCAGTGGAGTACAGGTAGCTAGAACCTAGAAGACAAACCATGTGCTACAAAGGACAGGGCTAGAGAAGTGAACCAAGCCCTTGGAGGAGCTCAGAAGATCATGAGTTGGATCCCAGACACTGGACAGTTTGAGTTTGACTTTTGTTTTTGATTGTGACTGTGCCCTGATGTTTTTCCCTCTTGAAAGAAGTTTTTTAATGAAGCCCACAGTTAAGAGACTTTGAATTTTAAAGTATTTTGAATTTTAAAAGAGGTTGGATATTTTAAAGAGATTGAACTTTTAATATGTAAAGACTGTGGGTATTTTAAAGTTATTTAGATCTTCTGGATGAATGAGAACTAAGGGTTGAGGCTTACTTGTGATATGTTTGTATGTCAAGTTGACAAGGGGTCAATTGCACTAGCTAGTTTTGTCTCAAATTAACATAGCTGCAATTATCACAGAGAAAGGAGCTTCAGTTGGGGAAATGCATCCACAAGATCCAACTGTAAGGCATTTCCTCAGTTAGTGATCAATGTAGGAGTTCCCCTTGTGGGTGGTGCCATCTCTGGGCTGGTAGTCTTGGATTCCATAAGAGAGCAGGCTGAGCAAGGCAGTGGAAGCAAGCCAGTAAAGAACATCCCTCCATGGCCTCTGCATCTGCTCCTGCTCCCTGACCTGCTTGAGTTCCAGTCCTGACTTCTTTCCGTGATGAACAGCAATGTGGAAATATAAGCTGAATAAACCCTTTCCTCCCCAACCTGCTTCTTGGTCATGATGTTTGTGCAGGAATAGAAACCCTGACTAAGACATAAGGTAAGTTCATTTTTCCAAAAATTTTACATGAACTAAAGTGTAAAATTCCTTAACGATTTTGATCAGGAGTGGCCTTATTTTTTAATTGAGTTCCATCTGATGTTGCTGGAGTCATAAAAGAAAAGTATTTTCTGCCTCACTCATTCACCATTTATTCTAGCAGAACTCATAACATTTCTACTTTCAGTGTGACACATTTCATTTAAAAGAATTATGTATTAGAGAGAAAAATACCTATAACCCAGAATAAGTTTACTTTAGATGAAATACATATCACTGAACTCTATTTCAAAGAGTGTCTTTTCTTATCTACTGAGGACATTACTGCTGAGACAAAGGCTTTATTGTGAAAATTATAGAAGAAACATCTTTTTTCTGCTTTCAGAACAGCTGAGGAAGAGAAATCTTATTTATGCTTTAACAGTGTGTAATTCTCCCTTGTAATAACATGACACTTTGGTACTATCTCTGAAATAACAAGAAGAGTCTATGGAAATTTAACTTACATAATATTCTCAATTTAACACAAAATGTTTGCAGTTAGATTCCTAGAGTAAAATAATATTGCATACTTATACAAAGTGTTCTAAACTACTGGATCGTCCATCAGAAATGCTTTCATTGAATGATTTATGGTAAGTAAATGTTCTAACATGTAATGAAGCATTAAGCCAAATAGATTCGCATTCTCACATGAATAAATTCATAATGTACTTATTAGTTATTAAATGTGGGCTATGTTAAAACTCCAGAGCAGTTTAAAGCTTTTCCATACTTTTATTTATTAATAAGCATAAATAGTACATTCTAAGTACAAGATAGAACTCAAATGCTATATAAATATATTTTTCTTGTTCATCACAGTCTTAATTTTATAGGAAGGAAATACAAATTATGAGGAATTTGAATGATTATTCAATAGTACCTTATTAAATTAAGAAAAAGACAACATGAAACTAGAACTGAAGCTATTTTTTTCTGAAAGCTATGTTTGGAAGGATTCTGTACCTCAGTGTAAAATGAAAGATACTCTACATTTGTATATAAAATGTGGCCTATCATTTTATATGTATTTCTATGGTTTCAGTATATTCTAAAGGGGAGTAGGAGACAGAGCTACAAAGTTATTTTATCTCTTCAAATCAGCCTTAGATTGGATGATTATTTAAACAAAACCCTTTGGTTTTCACTCTCTGTATTATTTTGTATTTTCAGTTGTTCTAAATAGCTGACCATTGCTATGTTATTTTATATTAGTTATTTCTACTAAAATACTAATTATTATGAGTAACCATTATTGCATGATCAGACAATTATTTGTATTCCTAGGATTGAAAGTATTCAAGAGTTACAGGACACAAATATATCAGATATGGGAACACTTGTGACTTCTTTGTCAGACAAAACAGTATTATTTTCTATGTTTATAAAGCTTTCTTGTAGAAACATTAATATTAAAATGCAGAGTATTGTGCAAGGGTCTTCCACTCTCCTGCCACGTCTCCTCCACCTTCATCAGACTCCTGAACCACACAGGTAAATTTCCTTTCCCCTGCCCATCCACCCTGCTCTCTTAGCCCTCTGGGCTAAGCCACATTACCCTGAGCAGTCTCCTATTCCAGAAAGGGCTCCATTCTCCTGCCATAATCTTCCACCTCCAACAGACTCTTGAAGCATGCAGGACAGCTTCCCTCACCTTTCCGTCTTCCCTGTTTCCTGGGCCTTTTATGTCAAACCAAAATGCAGTGAGCAGCCTGCCATCTCAAGGGAACCCTATTTTCTGCTACCTTTCCTCCCTTCTCCATCAGACCTGAGACTCCTGAACCATATAAGTAAGTTTCCCTTACCCCACCCATTTACCCTGCTCTCTGAGAGCCTTGGCCCAAGCCAAGTTGCCCTGTTCATCCTGCTATCTGAGGGGACCTCCATTCCCCTGTCAACTCTGCCAAACTTCTTCTGACTTAAGGCTATTGAACCATAAAGAACTGCAAGTTTAGAAGCAAACAACCCAAAAATAGTCATCAGAGGCCAGCCACAACAGGAAACTCCAGGTTCATGCCTCTCTAATGCCTACTACTAGGTGAACATCCAGGGTCCAAAACCATTTAGAAGGCTAAAGGCCCTGGAAAGAACATAATCAACAAGAGCCAGAGCAATATCACATCTCAAAAGCACAGCTACCCACCTACAGCAAACCATGGATGTCCTAACACAATAGAAACAGAGGAAAATGACCTTAAATCCAATCGTATAAAGACAATAGAGGACTTTAAATAGTAAACTAATAAATCCCTTAAAGAAATACAATGAACTAAAATCAAACAGATAGAGGTTTTAAAGAGGAAAAAAATCCCTTAAATCCTAAAGGAAAATACAAGTAAACAGGTGAGGAAAATAAATAAAATTATGCAAGACTGGAAATTACAAAAAAAACAAAAAAACAAAAAATCAAACAAACAAACAAAAAAAAACAGAGGAAAACTTGGAAATGGAATACCTAGAGAAGAGAACAGAAACAACAAATGCAAGGATAAGAAACAGAATACATGAGATGGAAGGGATTTTCAAGCATCTGAGAAACAAAAACTATCAATACTCCCCAAAGTATACCATAAAATAGCAACAGAAAGAACACTATCTAATTCATTCTATGAAGCCAAAATCACTCTGATACCTAAACAACACAAGTAGCCAACCAAAAAAAGAGAACTTCAGCTCAACTTCCCTTATGAAAGACTCAATAACTTCAAGTAAATAAAAAATACTCACTACAATTCTTGCAGACTCAGTGTGGGAACACTATAAAATTATTCATCATGATCAAGTTGGCTTCATTTCATTGGTACAATACATGAAAATCCATTAATATAATCCACTATGTAGACAAATGCATTTGACAGCACGTGTTGGTGAGGATTTGGAGAGAGGAGAACACTCCTCCACTGCTGGTTGAATTACAAACTGGCACAACCACCCTTGAAATCAATCTGGAGATTGCTCAGAAAGTCGGAAATAGGTCAACCTGAAGACCGAGATATAGCACTCTTGGGCATATACCCAAATGATGCTCTACCATGTCACAGAGGCACATGTTGAATTATGTTCATTGTGGCCTTATTTGTTATACCCAAAAGCTAGAAACAACCCAGATATCCCACAACAGAAGAATGGATACAAAAAAATGTGGTTAATTTACACAACGGAATACTATTCAGCTATTAAGAACAAGGACATCAATTCTTTTATTGGCAAATAGATGGAACTAGAAAATATCATCTTGAGTGAGGTAACTCAGACCCAAAATAACATGCATGGTATGTACTCACTAATAAATGAATATTAGCCAAAAAAGTACAGAATATCCAGGATACAATCTTCAGAACTCAAGAAGGTTAACAAGCCTAAGGCCCCAAGTGAGGATGCCTCAATCCCACTTGGGAGGAATAAGATAGCAATCTTAGGGGTGCAGAGGGAGAGAGGGTGGTAGTTTGGAGAAGGGACAATGAGGGTAACATCATCAGGAATTGGGAAGAAAAGTACTGAAGCCTGAGTACCAGCAGAAAGAATGGAAACAAGCAACCTCACTCCTGAGGTAGGAGATGGGGGTATTCTCAAAAATATACCAGAGACCTGTGAGGTAAGAAACTCTCAGGATTCAAAGGAAGAGACCTTAGATGAAATGCCCTATATTTGGGAGAGGTAACTTGTTGAGTTAACTACCAGTAGAAAGAAGGAGGAATGGTTTTGTCATCCCACAGTAAAAACTCTGACCCTAAATTTTTCCTTTCTAAAAGAAGATCAGGGACAACAATGGAGAAGAACCTGAATAAGAGAATATTCAGATACATAGCCAAATTGTGATCCAGCTCAAGGGGAGAGTTAACTGCCTGATACTATTACTGATGCTATGGTGTGCTTATAGACAGGAGCCTAGCATGGCTGCCCTCTGAGAGACCCTACAACCAGCTGGAAGAGTAAAATGCAGATATTCACACACAATTAATGGGCAAAAGCTGGAGAGCCCTGTGGTTGAATTAGGAAAAAGAAGCTGAGGATGAGAGTCCCCAGAGGAAGACCAGCAGTCTCAACTAACCTGAACCCCTGAAATCTCTCAGACACTGAGCCACCAATCAGCCAGCCTACACCAGCTGCTATGAGGCCTCTGACACCTATACAGCAGAGGACTTTCTGGTCTGGCCTCAGTGAGAGAAAATGAACTTAACTGTGAGTAGACTTGAGGCCCCAGGGAGTGGGGAGTTCTCGTGGTATGGGCATGGTTAGGTGGGTTTATCCTCTTGGAGAAAATGAGGAAGTATGAGATGAGGAACAGTCTAAGGTCAGACAGGAGGGGGTAGCAACTGGACTGTAAAAAAAGATAATAATAATATTATTATTATTAATAATAATAATAATAATAATAAAATTGATCTATCAGTCAAAAAATTTAAAGCAAAAAAAAAATAATCTGACACAAAACATCCATGAAATATGTGATCCCATGAAAAGACCTAACTGAAAAATCATAGTAATAGAACTAGTTCTAGGTCCAAGGCCCACAAAATAGTCTGAATAAAATCATAGAAGAAAACTGTCCCAACCTAAACATAGAGATGCTTCTAAATATATAAGAAGCTTATAGAATATAAATCAGACTAGACTAGAAAAGAAAATACCCATACATATAATAATCAAAAAACAAAATGTATAGAACAAAGAAAGGATATGAAAAGCAATAAGGGAAAAGGACCAGGTAACATAGAAATGTAGGCCTAACAGAATTAGACCTGACTTCTCAATAGAGACGCTAAAGGCTAGAAGGGACTGGACAGAAATCTTGCAACTTCTAAAAAAAAAATCAGGTGCCATTTTTGACTACTGCACTCAGCAAAACTTTCCATCACAATAGATGGTGAAAACAAGATATTCCAAGACAAAACCAAATTCAAACAACATTTAAACACAAATCCAATCCTACAGAAAATACTAGAAGAAAAATTCCAACACAAGAAGGATAACTAAATCCAAAAATAAACAAACAAACAAACAAACAAAACAAAAAACAAAAAACAAAAACAGGAAAAAAAACCAACCAACCAAACAGGAAATAAGTAACACCATACCACCAAAATAAGAAAAACTCACTCACACACACACACA
>NC_034600.1:18765208-18781505 GCF_900095145.1 Mus pahari
AGAGAGAGAGAGAGAGAGAGAGAGAGAGAGAGAGAGAGAGAAAGACTAATCAAGATAAAAGGAAATAACAATCACTGGCAATTAATATCTCTCCACAGCAATAGACTTAATTCCCTAATAAAAATACACAGGCTAACAAAATGGATGCAAAAACAGAATCTCTAATTCTATTGCATACGAGAAACACACCTCAGTCATAAAGATAGACATTAACTCAGACTAATGGGTCGGAAAATATTTTCCAAGCAAATGGACACAGAAACAAGTCAGAGTAGCCATTCGAATGTATAATAAAATATATTTTCAAAGAAAATTAATCAAAAGAGACAGGGAAGGACTCTTTATACACATCAGTGGAAAAATCTACAGTGATGATACATCAATTCTGAACATCTATGAATCAAACACAAGGGCACCCACATTTGTTAGTGAAACATTGCTAAAGCTTAAATTGCACATCAAACTACTGACATCAATAGTGGGAGACCTAAACACCCCACTCACATCAATTGACAGATCATCTAGACAAAAAGTGAACAGAGAAATAATGAAAGTAACAGACATTATGAATCAAGTGGACCTAAAAGATATCTATAGATTTCTCACAAACATGAAAGAATATACCTTCTTTTCAGCACCTCCAAAAATGACCATATGGTTGGTTACAAAGCAAGGCTCAAAAGATACTCAAACATGGTTATAACTTTGTATCTTACCAGACCAACATGGATTAAAGGTTAACTTCAACATGGAAATTGAACAACTCTCTACTCAATGATATCTGGGTAGGAGAAGAAGTAAAGAAAGAAATAAAAGACTTTCTATAGTTTAATAAAAATGAAGGCACTACATAGCTAAATTTATGGGTCACAATGAAAGCAGTGCTAAGTGGGCAGTTCATAGCACTAAGTCTCTCCCTAAAAAGCAATAGAAAGTTCTCATACCAGCAATCTAAAGGTACACTAGAAAGCTCTAGGGAGAAAAAAGTAAGCACACCAAAGGAGAGTAGAAGCCAGGAAATAATCCAAATCAAGGCTGAAATCAATAAAAGTTAGAAAACAATACAAGGAGTAAAATGTAATAAGAGTTCTTTGAGAAAAACAAGATAGGCAAACTCTTAGCCAATTTTCCAAGAGAGGCAGTATCCAAATAAACAAAATCATAAATGAATAGGTACATATACCACTGGCATTGAGGAAATTAAACAAATCATTAGATCTTACTTCAAATGACTTTACTCCACAAAATTAAAAAATTCTTAACAAAATGGATAATTTTCAAGACAGATACTACTTGCTAAAGTGAAATCAAGATTAGGTAAACTACTTAAAAACCTCTATAACCCCTAAGGAAACAGACATATTCATTAAAAGTCTCCCAACCAAAAAATGTCAATGGCCAGGTGGTTTTAGAGAAGAATTCTGCCAGACTTTCAAGTAGGAGCTAATACCAATAATCCTCAAACTATTCCATAAAATAGAATCAGAAGGAACACTGCAGCTGGGTGGTTTTCTTTCAGTGTCTTCTCCATTTTTGTCCCAGCATTTCCTTTGGATAGGCATAATTCTAGGTCAAAATTATTGAAGGTAAGTCAGTGGCTCTAACACTCCATTGGGTGTCCCATCCATCTATTAGAATCTCTTCAGGTTCCATCTCTCCACTGTTGGGCATTTCATCTAATGTCATCACCACTGATTGCTGGGGACATCTCAATTCCCAGGTTTCTTCAACTTTCAAGAGTTTCTGCCCACCCTAATCCCCATAGCTGCCTGTTTTCATTCATTATTCTGACCCTCTGGGCTTCTCTCCTGTCTCACCTTATACCTGATCCTGGCACCCTTTCCGTTTCCCCTCTTCCACCCAGATCCCTCCTTTGCTCTGCCTCCCATAACTGTTTTGTTCTCGCTTCTAAATGGGATTGAAGCATCCTTACTTGGGCCCTCCCTGTTCTTAAACGTCATATGGTCTGTGAGTTGTATTATGGGTATTCTGTACTTTGGGGCTAATATCCACTTATTAGTGAGTAAATACCATGCATGTCCTTTTGGGTCTTACCTCACTTAGGAAGATATTTTCTAGTTCCATCTCTTTGCCTGAAAATTTCATGATGTCCTCATTTTAAATAGCTCAATTGTATTCTATTATGTAAATTAACCACATAATCAGTACCCATTCTTCATTTGGGGACATCTGGGTTGTTTTCAGCTTCAGACTATTACAAATAAGGCTGCTGTGAACATAGTGTAGCACATGTCCTTGTGGTATGGTAGAACATCTTTTGGGTATATGCCCAAGAGTGGTATAGCTAGTTCTTCAGGTAGAACAATTTCCAACTCTGAGGATCCATCAGACTGACTTTCAGAGTGGTTGTAAGAGTTTGCAATTCAACTATCAATAGAGGAGTGTTCCACTTTCTCTACATTCTCTCCAGAATCTGCTGTTGCTGGAGTTTTTTAATCTTAGACATTCTGATTGGTGTAAGGTGGAATCTCTGGGTCATTTGCATTTGCATTTCTCTTATGAATTAGAACTATGAACATTTCTTTAAGTGCTTCTTGGCCATTCAAGACTCTTCTGTTGTGAATTCTCTATTTAGCTCTCTATGGAATTTTTCCCTTGCGTTATCTGGTTTTTTTTGGTGTCTACTTTCTTGAGTTCTTCATATATTTTGGACATTAGCTTTCCATCAAATGTAGAATTAGTCAAGATCTTTTCTCAACCTTTATGTTAATCATTTATTCTATTGATCGTGTCCTTTGCCTAACCAAAGCTTTGCAATTTTCTAAGTTCCAATATGTGAGTTGTTTATCTTAGAACCTGAGCCATTTGTGTTCTGTTCACAAAATTTTCCACTATTCCAATGTATTCACATATATTTTCCTATGTGTCCATAGGCATGCAGGTTTATTTCTGGATCTTCAGTTCTATGCCATTGATCTGTCTGTCTCTGTACCAATAGCATGCAATTTTTATCATTAATGCTCTGTAGTACATCTTGAAGCAAGCCAGCCCAACTTGGGATCCATTCCATGAATAGGCACCAAACCCTGACACTATTACTGATGCCGTGTTGTGCTTGGAGAGAGGAGATTAGCATGACTGTATTCTGAGAGAAACTACCAATGGCTGACTGAGAAACATGCAGATGCTTACAGCAAACCATGGACTGAAGTGAGGGACCCCTCTGGAAGAGTTAGGGATAGGATTCAAGAAGCTGGAGGGTATGGCAACCCCATATGAAGAACAAGAGTATCAACTAACCTAGACAGTTCACAGCTCCTAGAGACTGAGCCATCAACCAAAGAGCATACATGGATTGGTCTATGGCCAACAGCACATCTGTAGTAGAGGACTGCCTTGTCCGGCCAAGGTGGGAAAGGATACTCCTAATCCAGCATAGAATCATTGCCCCAGAGAGGAGGGATATGGTTGGGGTGCACTAAAGTTGGAGGAAATGAAATTGTGGTTTATGGGATGGGGGTGAGTGAGCACCCTCTTCAAAGCAAAAGGATTGGGGGACATGATGAAGATCACCAGAAGGGGTGATCAAGAAGGGTGGCAACAATTGGAATGTAAGTCAAT
Organism: Mus pahari; assembly: GCF_900095145.1. Lineage (NCBI taxonomy): Eukaryota > Metazoa > Chordata > Mammalia > Rodentia > Muridae > Mus > Mus pahari. Next base: position 18,768,791 of record NC_034600.1, read on the forward strand.
AAAATACATTTTTATAAAAAGAAGAAACACTACCAAACTCATTCTATGAGGCCATAGTCAGTCTGATACCTAAATCATACACGGGCTTAACAAAGAAAAAGAAGTTCAGACTGATTTCTTTTATGAATTTTTGTACAAATATATTCAAGAAAATTCTTGCAAAATGAATCTAGGAACACATCAAGATATCATCCATTGAGATCAACTAGGCTTCATCCTAGGATTACAGGGATGGTTCAATATCTGAAAATCCATCAACATAATTCACCATATAAACAAAGTAAAAGAAAAACATCACATGGTTATCTCAAGAGAAACTGAAAATCTTTAATATAATCCAAGAACCCTTTTTGTTAAAGGTATTAGAGAAATCAGGGATACAGTGCACATGGCTAAAATAAGCAAATCAATATGCAGCAAGCAAATAGCCAGCAGTGAACAAAATGGAAAGAAACGTAAAGCATTTCCACTAAAATCATGGACAAGACAAGGCTGCCCATGATCTAGCTATGTACTCAGTATGTTTCTTGAAGTTCTAGCCAAAGCAAGATATCAGAAGATGAAAAGATCTCCCATGCTCATGAATAGGTAAGTTTAAAATAGTGAAAATTGCCATCTTAGCAAAATCAATCTACAGATTCAATTTAATCCCCATTAAAATTCCAAAACAATTATTTATAGACCTTGAAAGAACAATTCTCAACTTTACTAAAAAAAATAACAACAACAACGACAAAAAAAAACAAAACAAAACAGGATAGTCAAAGTAAAAGAATTTTGGTAGGAATTACCATCTCTGACATCAAGATGTATTACAGAGCAATAGTGAAATATACTGCATGGTACTACTACAGAAATAGATAAGTCCATCAATGGAACGGAATTGACGTCACAAAACTAATCCAACATATATATGTAGATTTCATTTTTGATAAAGAAGCCAAAAATCGTATAATGGAAAAATGAAGGCATCTTCAACAAATGTTCCTGGTCTAACTGGATGTCTACATGTAGAATAATAATAATAGATCCAAATTTACCACTCTGCACAAAAATTCAAGTGTGAATTTATCAAGGACTTCAACATATAACTGGATACACTAAATCTCATAGAAGAGAAAGTGGGAAATACCCTTGAGTGTATTAGTGTAGGAGACAGTTTCCTGAACCGAATGCCTATGGCTCTGGCTCTCAGTTGAACAAATGATAAGTGGGACCTCAAGAAACTGCAAAGCTTCTGAAAGGCAAAGGACACTGTCAAGAGGACAAATCAGCAACCCACAGCCTGGAAAAGCAACTTTACCACCCTATATCGTAGAGAGAGCTAATAGCCAAAATTTATGAATAACTCAAGAAATTGGACATCAATAATTCAATTAATCCAATTAAAAATGGGGTAGAACATAAAAAGAAAATTCTCAATGGAAGAATTTTGAATGCCCAGGTCAAAGTTAATGAAATGTTCTAAGTCCTTAGTCATCAGAGAAATACAAATCAAAACATCACAGTGGCTAAGATAAAAAACTCAAAAGATAGCATATGCTCACAAAGATGTGAAGCAAGAGGAACACTTCATTACTAGTGTGAGTTCAAACTTGTATAACAACTTTGAAAATAATTTTGGCAGCTTCACAGAAAACTTGGAATACTTCTACCTTAATACCCAGCTATACCCCTCCTTTGCATAAATACGATGATGCTACATCATCCCACAAAGATATTTGCTCAATTCATAGCAGCTTTATTTATAATAGCCAGAAACTGGAAAACAACCTAGATGTCTCTTAACTAAAGGATGGATAATGAAAATGTGGTTCATTTACATAATGGAAAACTATTCAGCTATTAAAAAACAAGACATCATGAATTTTGCAAGCAAGTGGATTGAACTTGAGAAAATCATTCAGACTGAGGTAATGCAGTTCAAAAATTACATGCATGGTTTGTACTCAGTTATAAGTAGATGTTAGCCAAATATACACAGATACCGTGCTACACTCCATAGATACAAAGAGGCTAAATGGGAATGATGTCCCAATTTAGAAAGCTTGAATCTCACTTAGGAAGCAGATCAAAATAGTCATAAGAGGCAGATGGAAGGAACGAATTGGGTAGGCACAGGGAAGAGGAAGTAATGTAGGCTTCAGGATCAGGTGTGTGAAAGGACAAGAGAGATGGCTAAATATTCTTTCAAATGAATGAAAATCTGCAGTTGATGTGGATGAAGAGATTGGAGGCATCTCTAAGATGAAACAGAGACCTGGGATTAAAAAAGATCCCAAAGAATCAATGGAGGTAAATTTACCTGTGACTGACTATACTGTCGATATGGTACCTAAAGAGGTTACTTCTTATAGCCAGGCAGCCAACCCAGTGGAATGGTAGAAACACCAATCTACCATAAAACTTTCAACCCAAAGTTAATCCTGTCTAGAAGAAATGCAGGCATAGGTGATGGGGCAGACAGAGGTAATGACTAACCAATACCTGGCCCAACTTGAGACCCAATCCATGGGCAAGCACCAATCCCCAACACTATTAATGATACTCTGTTATACTTGTAGATAGGAGTATGTTGTTCTCTGACAGGGTCCACCCAGAAGCTAAGTCAGACAAATACAGATGCCCACAACCATATAGTGGATAGAGCTTGGTAATTCTTATGGTACAATAAGAGGAAAAATTGTTGGTTACAATGGGATAGGAAGCTACAGGGAGACCAACAGAGTCAACTAACCTGGATCCTTAGATCTCTCTGCATCTGAACCACCAACCAAAGTACATATACTGGCTGGACCTATATCTGCCTGCTCATGTGTAACAGATGTGCAGCTTGGTCTTCATGTGTCTTTTGCCTATATGTGGAATATGTTCTTCTAGCTGGACTTCCTTGTCTGGCTTCAGTGGGAGAAGAAGTAAGAAGTACCTTCCTTGCAAAGACGTGAAGGTCCAGGAACAGGGGATACCCAACATCCCACCCCTCCCCAGCTGTCAGACTACAAGTTGAAGGGTGTGGGGGAAGAACTGTGGAAGGGGTGACCAGGAGGGTATTAGGGGGCAGGATGTAAGGAGACTAAGTAAAAAAAAAATTAAATTAGAAAACATGAAAATGCAAAGTATTTCCTGCTTATATTTTCTAATAATACTGTTTATAACAAAACACATAGTCATTTTACCTGGGCTTAATGAATGCCACCATATGTTTCAGAAATATGTTTTTACTATTAGTCTTTTAACAAAAGACTTAATATCTGTAGGTAAATAAAAATATAAGGATATTTTAAAATCTTCATAATTTTCATTAAATTGAAATCCCAACAGAGATTTCTAATGAAATACTATTCCTCTGTCCACACAAAGACATCCTTAAAGTTTATTCATCTACTCAATTTAGATGCCTCCTCCATAATTCCATTTATAAATACAAAGAGAATTCACCTTTTAGTTCCCTAATCCTTTGATTATCTGTAGTTATGAAACTACAGAAAATAATGTCTATTTTTAATCTCATTTGTCCCTATTCCTGGACAGTGACCTCCAACTAAGAATTAAAAGTATGGATGGTATGTTAAATTTCTAGCTCTTATTAATAGATACTTTATTAGTAAACATATTTCAATGAAATACTTTAGAGACATATATACCAAAAGGGGAGAAACATTGTAAGTATCTATACTACAAACTTAAAAGAGTATTTTGTGTTGTGAAGAATTTTCTAATATTGAAATGTGTTGTATATATTTAATTAATTTAAAAGCCTGTCTACACAGATTCAACTGCAGGCATATAGAAATATGTAGCTATATGTATGTGCTTATATTCTCTTGACATTTATTTATTTATAGTTTATTTTAGTTTGTGTGTGTGTGTGTGTGTGTGTGTGTGGTATATGTGTTCAGGTGTATGTGTGTGTGTGTGTCTATGTGTGTCTCTGTAGAGAGACTGGAGAACAATCTTTAAGAATTGGTCCTCTCAGCCGGGCGTGGTGGCACACACCTTTAATCCCAGCACCCGGGAGGCAGAAGCAGGCAGATTTCTGAGTTTGAGACCAGCCTGTTCTACAGAGTGAGTTCCAGGACAGCCAGGGCTACACAGAGAAAGACTGTCTGGAAAAAAAATTGGACCTCTCCCTCAATCATAATGTCCTGAAATAAACCTTAGCTTGCCAGGCTTAGTGGAAATGCATTTCCATGTTAAAACAATCATCCTGACAGTGTGTGCTATCTATATCTGAAATATAATTGATATTGCTGTCTTACATGTGCATTAGAGGAACAAAAGCATTTTTATACAGGATATGGATTCCAGATTTTAAACCATTCAATGTGTATTACAACAAAAATTATATCTTCCAACTGAGAGATAAATCATACCAATTACTGGAAAATCCTTTTCATACTCAGAGTGTAGTTAAATATCTGTCATATTATTAAATATCTGCATAGAATAAAAGATTATAACCATATTGTTCATAGATACATTGTTTCTCAGGTAAGTTTGTAAAATATTATGAAAATAAAATACTATTTTATTTCATGCATAAAACTTCTGAAATTAAAATTCTTATGAGAATCTAAATCATAATCTTAATATAACCATAATAGCTATGAGATTGTTAGTCTCACATATGATTTTCTGTAAGAATAACTTAAAAAGCAAAATTATTTTATATTGTTCAGATGGTTTTGAAAATAATGTTGAGGGAGGGACCCTAGTCAGGAACATGAACTTGTAGAATCCACCTTCATTAGAAAGAGAATGCATCAAGTGGAGGGATGGGATTGCCATCCCATATCAAAAAACTCTGACCCAGAATTGTCCCTGTCTGAAAGAACTGCAGGGACAAAAATGGAGAAGAGCTTGAGGTAAAGGAAGTCTAGTGACAGGCCCAAATTAGGATCTAGCTCAGCAGACGGCCCTAAGGCCTGACACTAATACTGATGCTACGGCATCCTTACAAACAGGGGCACATCATGACTGGCCTCTGAAAAGTCCAACAAGTAGGTGAAAGAGTCAGATGCAGTTATTAACACCCAAGCAATGGACAGAAGCTGGTGACGTGTATGGTTGAATTAGGGGAGAGCTAGAAGAAGCTGAGGAGGCAGGCAACCCTAGAGGAAGATCAGCAGTCTCTACTAACCTGGATCCCAAGGATTTCTCAGACACTAAGCCACCAACCAAGCAGCATACACCAGCTGATATGAGGCCCCTGATACACATACAGCAGAGGACTGCCTGGTCAGGTCCCAGTGAGAGAAGATACACCTAACCCTTGAGAGAATTCAGGTCCCAGGGAGTTGGGAGAACTAGTGGGGTAGCGATGGGAGGTGGGGACATCCTCTTGGAGATGTGTGGGGAGGTGTGGAATGTGGAACAATCTGAGTGTGCACCCAAAAGGGGATAACATCTGGACTGTAAATAAAGATTAAAAAATAAAAAAAAAATTAAAAAAATAAAATAATGTTGAGTCTATGTTAAGGGAAGTAGAGGAGTGGTTTCCTGAATAGTTTCTTGAGAAGCTATCTGAAAACATAACCTTCATTCTAGTTTCTTATGTGCTTGAATTAGCAGAATATTCACATTCTGTACACTTAAATATATCAGAAATATTGTTATTTATGTGAAAATATTATGATAGTTTTATTTTTAATATTATAGTTGACTAGCTGTAACATATAAGAACATGGCCTTAAATAGATATTCTTGTGCTTTCTCATACTTATTGCTAACTAATTTGTTACCAATATGTCTTTACATAGTCAGCATACTGATATAAAAATAACTCAATCATTTTGTTGGGTTTTATAATAAAATATAGATAGTCACGTCATCTAAAGTAAAATAATACATACATAATATCCCATGTGATTATAATATTGGGTACAAATGCTTCCTTGTGCACAAGATATAACAAGATCAATAAAAATAGAACATTGTACAATTGCCAATGTTCAAAGGCATGATCAAGAAAACTTTCTAACCAATAATAGTATTTGGTGTATGCCTCTATTCTTTTTTTTGTTATTAAAGATTTATTTATTTATTATATGTAAGTACACTGTAGCTATCTTCAGACATTCCAGAAGAGGGCTTCAGATCTGGTTACAGATGGTTGTGAGCCACCATGTGGTTGCTGGGATTTGAACTCCGGATCTTCGGAAGAGCAGTCCGGAGCTCTTACCCACTGAGTCATCTCACCAGCCGGATTCTTAACGAGCCTGTGTTCTTAAAGGAGTATGAATATACTACATTATATATGTAGTAGTATAATATAGTATGAATATACATAAATATAAAAACATATTCATACTTATGCATGAAAAGCATATGGCAAAATAAATTTTAGAGTATGAGAGAGTTAATTTACAGACTAAATGAAAATGTAATGAAACATTTATTTCAGGAATTTTTATAAAATACAAAAACATACAATTTTAACACCAAGGCCTGATGTATAACTTTGATTCATATTGATGTGTCCGTGTAGGTTCAATACAAAGAAGGTAGCAGTCTACTGAGAAATGTTGAAAATCAAGGAATCTAGACAAGTGAGTAGACAAGAGGTATATAAGAAATCTTTACAGCTGCCACTCTATATTGCTGAGTCCAAAACTGCTCAAGGAAAACACTCAATGAGAAGTAAACACACCTGAGACCTGCCAAACTCAAAATGATTTTACAATGTTAGACACTGTAAAAAAGAGAGGATTTGGCGGTAGTATTTCTAGAATAATTCTAATTCTCTTACAAACATTATAACTTGATTCCTGTCTCCCTTCTCCAAGATTCCAATCCCTTTTTCCTGCTTCTACCTTCATTCCATCCTTGATCTTATTACAAATCATTCAGCTAGGCTTTGTTTCTCTCTGACAAAATTGAAATATTAAAGGTCATTTTTAAATGCTTGTCAGTGCTGGCCCTAGTTACTCTTAGTGCTTAACAGTGGTGAATGAAGGCTGCAGTAATTAAGTGGGAATAATGAGAAGCAGCCTCTATTTACTCTTATAGTACTCATGTGGGATTTAGGTCCTAGAATCCTCCCTTACAAGTATTAAGTTCTCAGCAGAGTCCTCAACCTTTTGATATAGCCTGTAGGAGGATCTAAGTATCAAAATCATTGGCCGTTAACAATAGACAGTGTTAACAGCTCTTTTATAGAACTGGAAACTATATTTATTAGCTCTTAACACCAGCTTCTGTCATACCCCTCTGGCTATGATCTGAAACTATTGGCTAAAAGGCCTTGACAGTAGAGTTTTTCTGGTAATCAGTTCTGGTCTTTCTCTCCCTTGTCTCTTTAAAGATTATTTTTTAAAAAATAATTTTTGCCAGGCAGTGGTGGTGCTTGCCTTTAATCCCAGCACTTGGGAGGCAGAGGCAGGTAGATTTCTGAGTTTGAGGCCAGCCTGGTCTACAGAGTGAGTCCAGAACAGCCAGGACTACACAGAGAAACCCTGTCTCAAAAAACCAAATAATAATAATAATAATAATAATAATAATAATAATAATAATAATACATTTTCAACCTCAGAATTCTGTCCTATCTCTACACTTGCCATCTTTCTTCTTCCTTTACTCGTCATGCCTCTAATGCCTCTCCTTTCTTCTTCAGCTGTCCACAAACTTCCACTCACATTTTTGTCAGGTTGGCCTGCCCACAATTGTCACTCCTACTGCCACCTCCCTGCCTATACTACCACTCTGATATTGCTGTTGCTGTGTTTCTTGCTTCCTTCTCCATGTTGCCAAATAAGCTGACAGAATGAAAATATTCAAGAAAAGATCACTCAATAAAGCATTTATTGAGGCTCATGTTGCAAAATCAGGGATGGTAATGCTGTACAATGCCTGTCAGGCAAGTCACTAATTAAGTCCTAACATACTGAATAGAAAATCCAAGGAGTGTTCAGATAAGTTATAAACCAATTTGTGAGGTGCAATTACAGTCAGTTATATTATCACCAATCATGCTCATTGACTGCTGAATTTGCACCAGAAAACAGCCATGTCTCTTAACACAAATGGCCACTAGGGCTGGCATTTAAGTTCTCATCACAGTCTTTGTTTTGGACCAAACTCAGTTATTTGGGAGGTGTGTGTTTTGTTTTGTTTTGTTTTGTTTTTCTGTCAAGACTTTTCCTTGGACAATGGAACACACATCTAGTCACACAATGTATGGAGCCTAACATTTATTTATTTATTTATTTATTTATTTTCCAAAGGAAATATCCCAAAAGAGCCTACCTTATCAAAGCAATAGGTTTTATCAGGGTTCCTTATAGGGATATCAGTGAATAATCACTTAAAGGAAAAGAACTGAAAGACAGGTTTATCATTGAAACCTACCACAGCATGGATGAGAGCTCATTGGGAAGCTGGACCATACTCTATGGCTTGTAGGTTCATGAGTGTCCTTACTAGGTGTCTTTGATTGGACCACTTCCAGGCATTTTGGCTTTTTTAAAAATTAGATATTTTCTTTATTTACATTTCAAATGTTATCCCCTTTCCTGGTTTCCCCTATGAAAACCTCTATTCCATCTTCCTCCTGCTCACCAACCAACACACTCCTGGTTTCCTGTCCTGGAATTCTCCTAAACTGGGGAATGGAGCCTTCTCAGGGCCAAGGGCCTCTCCTCCCATTGATGTCCAACTAGGCCATTCTCTGCTACATATCAAGCTTGAGCCATGTTTCCCTCCATGTGTAGTCTTTGGTTGGTGGTTTAGGCCCTGGGGGCTCTTGGGCTACTGGTTGGTTCATATTGTTGTTCCTCCTATGGGGCTGCAAGATCCTTCAGCTCCTTTAGTCATTTATCTCCTCCACTGGTGACCTTGTGCTCAATCCAACGGTTGAATGAGAACATCCACCTCTGTTGGTCAGGCACTGGAAGACCCTCTCAGGAAACAGCTATAACCGACTTCTGTCAGCAAGCATTTGTTGGCATCCACAATAGTGTCTGGGTTTGATAACTGTATATTGGATGGATCCCCAGATGGGGCAGTCTCTGGATGGTCTTTCCTTCAGTCTCTGCTCCACACTTTCTCTCTGTATATCCTACCGTGGATATGTTGTTCCCCCTTGTAAGAAGGACTGAATTATACATGCTTTGGTTTCCCTGCTTCTTGCGCTTCATTTGGTCTGTGAATTGTATCTTGGGTACGCTGAGTTTCTGGGCTAATATCCACTTATCAGTAAGTATAATGAAAATGAAGTTATAATATACCCAAACTTATGGGACACAATGAAAGCAGCGCTAAGAGGAAAACTCAAAGCTCTGAGTGCCTCCAAAAAGAAATTGGAAAGAGCATACACAAGCAGTCTGAAAGCTCTGGAACAAATAGAAGTAAATACACCCAAGAGGAGTAGATGGCAGGAAATAATCAAACTCGGGGCTGAAATAGACCAAAGAAGAAACAAAAATAACTATACAAAGAATCAACAAAATAAGAAGCTGGTTCTTTTGACTTTTTTTCTGCCTTTTTTTTTTTCAGACCACATTGGTGTTCTCTGCCTATTTCTAAGATGTGTGTGTCTTGTCTCAGAATAATCTCTGCATCTTGTCTTATCTGACAGACTCAGAGCATCATCATAATATACTTGGTTGGGAGGGAAGGTCTAGAGTATATGGTCAATATCAGGTACTACCTGAAATTATTTAGAGATGTTTATTTCTTTACTTAAGGAGCTTCTCAACAGGGTAAAATGTTTTAATCAGGGAGCAGAAATTGTAACTCAACACAAAGTAGCATTTATTTGGGGTCCAATCACAACCTTGCCTCAACACTTGTAATTAAGACTAAGACTCTAGAACTGTGAGTCTTAATCTTCATAAATCTGAGATCATTTAATACAGTCCCTCATAGTGTACTCACTCCCTAATCATAAAATAATTTTTGTTGCTACTTTGTAACTGTAAATGTGTTATGGTTATAAATTATAGTCTATATGACTGATATGCAGGATGGCTGCTTGGGGTCCCAAGAATGGTCATGATAAACAGGTGGAGAAACACTGTTCTAGACAAAGTCAGCACTAGTTTCAGCAGTCCCTTGGCTGGACCACCACGGGAAGTGCTTTTCCTCTTGTCTGAGTATAAATAATAGCAGAGTCATCTAGAGTTCATCCAAGTTTGTTATAGCAAAACAATCTGATACAAACTCTAGCAAACATGGCTAGCTAAGGCTGTGCCTTCTGGAGCCAGGAGAGTCAGCTTTGGTAATCAGGACATCATCTACTAGCAGAGGACTATGCTACCTGTTGCTGCAGAAGAGATGCTTAGCTGTCTGTTTGATTCAACTATGCAATTCAATTTATTTTATGTACACAAATGCTTATAGTTTCAGTGTTATAATGATGACTGTATATTGAATTAATTTTGTAGAAGGAAGCATAAGATGATTAAATCTCTTAAAAGTCTTTATACAATTTAGAACTCTAGTATTAAATAATATCAAGAAGAAATCCAAAAAGTATTAAAACTTATTAAACCACCAACCAAAGAGAACACATGGAGGGACTTGTGGCTCCAACTGTATATGTAGCAGAGGATGCATTTGTTGGACATCAGTGGGATGAGAGGCCCTTGGTCCTGAGTACACTCGATGTCCCAGTGTAGAGGAATGCCAGGACAGGGAAGAGGGAGTGGGTAGGTTCAGGAGCGGGGGAGGGAGAATGGGATAGGGGGTTTTCTGAGGGGAAACCAAGAATGGGTATAACATTTGAAATGTAAATAAAGAAAATATCTAATAAAAAATCTAAATGTCAAAAAAAAATCCTTACTAAATAAAATACTGAACATTTAAATAAGGCAAAAAAGACAGAATAAAAAGAAACAATGACATGTGACAATGGACACTCCAAAGTCGATGATAGGCAGTTTTGCATAGAAAGTGATAGCAGCTGGAAGAATTTAATGATCAGAAGCTGTATTTTGAAGCAGTGTTTTATGATGCCTGCTTTCCTCTTTTGTTTCTTTCTGTTTATGTTGCTGTATGTAACATGGCTTCCTGCCATCAGTGAATATAATCACTGTATGAAACTGTGTTCTGGAAATTTATATTTGAGTCAACCTAGAGAAAAACAGAATTATCTAATTGTTCAATCTCTCAATCAAGTTGCTGTTTTTTGCTTTGTAGAAGTTCATTCTTCATCCTCTATACAAATCACAGAGTAAAAAGTAAAATGTTCAAAATTATCTGTTTATTTTAATATCTTATTATCCTAGTACATACATTATCATTTATGTTTTAAATGTGTCTGTGTATTTGGTTTGTATGAATATCTGTATACCACATGCTTTTTAGTGCCCAAGTAGTAAGAGAATATCATTGGATCTTTGAAACAAGAGTTACAGATGAGCCGTGCAGTGGTGGCACACACCTTTAATCCCAGCACTTGGGAGGCAGAGGCAAGCAGACTTCTGAGTTCGAGGCCAGCCTGGGCTACAGAGTGAGTTCCAGGACAGCCAGGGCTACACAGAGAAACATTGTCTCAGAAATAATAAAATAAAATAAAATAAAATAACAATAACAATAACAATAAAAATAAAGAGTTACAGATGGTTGTGAGACCCTGTGTAGGTGCTATGAGTAAAATCAAAGTTCTGTTCTAGAAGACAGTAGCCAGTTTTCTTAACCTCTAGGCACCTCTTCAGTCATTGAACTTTATCTTTGAATGACTGTAAAACTCACTAGTTTCTTCAGAAACCCAGGAACTTCCACACATTGTATATTCTAGGTTTATATTGGCTGTAAGAAATGTAGCCAATAAGAAACAGGTTTTTCTTATTATAATACGTCATGGCCAGTTTTTTTGGTTTTTTGGTTTTTTTGTTTTTGTTTTTTTCAGTATTGAGCTCTATATCCCTCTGCTTTAGCTTCTGGTGTTTTGATTGGTTAGTGTGGTAGTTTAAATAGATACAGCCTCACAGATTCATGTGTTTGAACGCTTGGCCATAGGGAATGTGAATTCTAGGAAATGTGGCTTTATTGGAAGAAGTGGGGATTTGTTAGAAGTGTGCCACTGTGGGGATAGGGCTTTGAAGTTTTATATATGCTCAATCTCTGCCCAGTGTGGAACACAGTTTCCTTAGGCAGCCCCTTTGGATAAAACTGGAAATATCTAAGCTCCTTCTCTATACCATGTCTGCCTGGACATTGCCACAATTCTGACCAGTATGATGATAGACGAAACCTCTGAAACTCTAGGGCATCTGCAATTAAATCTTCTCCTTTAAAAAGTTGTCTTTGTCACAGTGTCTCTTGACAGAAAAAAAGCCCAAACTAAGACAATCCTTTTTTTTTTCCAGTCTGCTTTTTTTTTTCTTCTTCTTTATGAGAATTGTAGTTTCATGATAGTGATGGTAGTCGTTTGTCTCTTTTACTTTTTATTTTTAGATATTTCAATATTCAAGTTTTTAATAACTTCAAAGTATGATTGATGAAAAATGTGCTTCTGGAGTTTCAGATTCTGTTTTTATTTTGACATTTGAAGAGCAAACTTTCTTTTTTGTTTTTCAGATTTTTCCCTGGGAAAAACTTTATTTTGATAATGGTTCTGGTTAATAAAATTTAGTTTACATATGAAATTATTGAATAGTTCATTAGAAGGCCCCTTGAAGAGTTTTAGTTTTCCAACTTTCTGTTTCTGTTGAGGGAAGATGTATATATATATATATATATATATATATATATATATATATATATATATAGTTTC
>NC_034600.1:18781715-18800855 GCF_900095145.1 Mus pahari
GGCATAGCCTCACAAGAGATAGCTATGTCAGGGGTCCTGTAAGCAATATCTGGTTGACATATGCAATAGTGTCTGGGTTTGGTGATTGTTTGGGGGATGGATCCCCAGGTAGGGTAGTCTCTGGATGGCCCTTCCTTTCATCTCAGCTCTGAACATTGTCTCTGTAACTCCTTCCATGGGTATTTTGTTTCCCATTTTAAGAAGAAATGAAATATCCACACATTGGTCTTCCTTCTTCTTGAATTTTATGTGCTTTTCTTTCTTTTTTTTTTCTTTTTTTATTAGATATTTTCTTCATTTACAATTCAAATGCTATCTCAAAAGTCCCTTATACCATCCCTCTACCCTGCTCTCCAGCCCACCTACTCCTGCTTCCTGGTCCTGGTATTCCCCTGTACTTGGGTATATAAAGTTTGCAAGACCAAGGCCCTCTCCTCCCAATGATGGCTGATTAGGGCGTCTTCTGCTACATATGCAGGTAGAGACACGAGCTCAGGGGGTACTGGTTAGTTCATATTGCTGTTCCCCCTATAGGGTTACAGACCCCTTCAGTTCCTTGGGTACTTTCTCTAAGCTCCTCCATTAGAGGCCATGTGTTCCATTCAATAGATTACTCTGAGCATCCACTTCTGTATTGTTCAAATTGTATCTTGGTTATTCTAAGTTTCTAGGCTAATATCTGCTTATCAGTGAGTGCATATTATGTGTGTTCCTTTGTGATTGTGTTACCTCACTCAGGATGATATGCTCCAGATCTATCCATTTGCCTGAGAATTTCATAAATTCATTGATTTTCTGCTCCATTGTGTAAATGTATCACATTTTCTGTATCCATTCCTCTGTTGAGGGATATCTGGGTTCTTTCCAGCTTCTGGCTATTATAAAAAAAGCTGTTATGAACATAATGGAGCATGTGTCCTTATTACAAGTTGGAACATCTTCTGGGTATATGCCTAGGCAAGCATTGCTGGATCTTCCTGTAGTACTATGCCCACTTTTCTGAGGAACCGCCAAAATGATTTCCAGAGTTGTTGTACCAGCTTGCAATCCCACCAGCAATGGAGGAGTGTTCCTTTTTCTCTACTTCCTTGCCAGCATCTGCTGTCAATGGAATTTTTGACCTTAGCCATTATGACTGGTATGTGGTGGAATCTCAGGGTTGTTTTGATTTGTATTTCCCTGATGATTTAAGACGTTGAACATTTTTTCAGGTGCTTCTCAGTCATTTTGTATTCCTTAGTTGATAATTCTTTGTTTTGCTTTGTACCCCCCCCCCTTTTTTAAAATAGGGTTATTTGGTTTTCTGGAGTTCAGCTTCTTGAGTTCTTTGTATATATTTGATATTAATCCCCTATCAGATTTAGGATTGGTAAAGATCCTTTCCTAATCTGTTGGTGGCATTTTTGTCTTATTGACAGCGTCTTTTGCCTTACAGAAGCTTTGCAATTTTATGAGGTCCCATTTGTTGATTTTTGATTTTACAGCACAAGCTATTGCTGTTCTGTTCAGGAATTTTGCCCCTTTGACCATATCTTTCAGGCTTTCTCCCACTTTCTCCTCTATAAGTTTCAGTGGCTCTGGTTTTATGTGAAGTTCCTTGAATTACTTAGACTTGAGCTTTGTACAAGGAGATAAGAATGGATCAATTCTTCTACATAACTGCCAGTTGAGGCAACAGCATTTGCTGAAAATGATGTCTTTTTTCCACTGGATGGTTTTAGCTCCCTTGTCAAAGATCAAGTGACCATAGGTGTGTGGGTTCATTTCTGGATCTTCCATTCTATTCCATTGATCTACCTGTCTTTCCCTGTACCAGTACCATGCAGTTTTTTTTTTTTTTTTTTTTTTTTTTAACAATTGCTCTGTAGTACAGCTTAAGGTCAGGCATGGTGATTCCACCAGAGGTTCTTTTATTGTTGAGAATGGTTTTTGCTATCCTAGGTTTTTTTGTTATTCCAGATGAATTTGCAAATTTTCCTTTCTAACTCTGTGAAGGATTTAGTTGGAATTNTGATGGGGATTGCATTGAATCTGTAGATTGCTTTCAGCAAGATAGCCATTTATACTGTATTAATCCTGCCAATTTGTGAGCATGGGAATTCTTTCCATTGATGGTCAAACTTTCAATAATTTTGTTTATTTATTTTGTTTTGTTTGATTTTGAAATTATAATGGACACAAGGTTTTCCCAAGATCTATAATTCTGGGACCTTATCAGTTTCTTTCCTATATAAATATGTAATAATTTTTGTGAGTACTTAGTAGCAACTGGTGATTTAATGATAACACTTTCATTTTTCTGTGAAATAGTATTTATTTAAAAACAAACTGATTTGTTAAAATAGGGAAATAGATGACGTTCAGAAATATAACCCTCAAGCAAGTAATTCTGAATTCTTATATTCTGAATAGCATTGATAAAATGCATTTATTATGTTTTGTCTTTTTTGTTGTTGTTGTTTGTTTTTGTTTGTTTGTTTGTTTTTCGAGACAGGGTTTCTCTGTATAGACCTGTCTGTCCTGGAACTCACTCTGTAGACCAGGCTGGCCTCGAACTCACAAATCAGCCTCAGCCACCCGAGTGCAGGGATTAAAGGCATCTGCCACCATGCTAGGACTATTATGTGTTTTTTGTTTTGTTTTGTTTTGTTTTGTTTTACAATGAGTCCTTCAATTTTTTATATCTTTTCTTTTTAGATATATTTTTATTTTTAATTTATATTCTACACTCCATATCCCATTCCTTGCCCCTGCATACACCCTCCAACTGCTCCACATCCCATATCACATCTGCTCTCCACCCAGTCTTTCCCTGGACACCCCCAAACTCCAGCCCATCTGACCTCTAAACTCCCTGGGGCCTCCAGTCTCTTGAGGTTTCAGTGCATTATCTCTGAATGAACACAGACCCAGAAGTCCACTACTGTATGATATATTGGGGGCCTCACATCCTCTGGTGTATGCTGTCTCTTTGGTGGTCCAGTGTTCGAGAGATCTCAGAGGTCCAGATTAAGACTGCTCTTCCTCCTACAGGATTGCCTTTCTCCTTAGCTTCGCTCAGTCTTCCCTAATTCAATAACATGAGTCAGCTGCTTCTGTCCATTGGTTGGGTGCAAACATCTGCATCTGACCCCTTCAGCTGCTTGTTGGGTCTTCTGGAGGTTAGTCATGATAGATCCCTTTTTGTGGGTGCTCCATAGCCTCAGTCCTTCATTTTTTTATATATATATTTTATGTTCCATATTTATTGTTTTAATATAATCAAAATAACTTAAGTGTGACCAAGTGGAGTTGTCTTGCTTTCTATTGTTAAATATTGTTGACAGAATGTTGACGGAAATGAATACATTGTACCACTTTTTTATAGTAAACCTTATTTCCTTGAATATGGAGGGAACATAAAGCAATGTCAAATGATTCTGTTAGCAGAATTATGTATTAGCTTACTACTTATAGACTTTCTGCTCTATGTCTGTAGCTATTAGCCTCTTATACAATAACAAGTGCATTGTTGTTATCTGGATATTTTCTCATTGTTAATTATTGTTTTTTGTTTGTTTTATTTTGTTTATTTCATTTTTCTACTATAGACATATAATACTTACTTACTAAAAGTGTATCAATTCACACTCATTTTTAATCTCTACTGAAAATGATGTGGCATATAGACTTATATGCCAGGGGCCACATAGATTTTGTATCAGAAATATCAGGTTCTTTAATGGCATTTCAATGGAATTAAAGAAAAATAAAAAAAAAATTGACAATAAAAAACAGCCCTGAGTTACTTGAACAGTTTTTAAAGAGTTATATTTGAAAATATTTAAGTATTCATTATATTTTTTAAATTATCAACATTAATTTTTGATAATGTACATAATAAATATGCATGAAAATTTTATATGTATGTTTAGATTAATGGTTATAAAATAAATATTTCTTTGACCATCCTTATTGTAGAATGTAATTAAATATATCTCCATGATAGGCATATATTAGTTCCTTTTCTGTTGTTATGATAGAAAGCTATAAGCAAGACAATTTAGAGAAGGAAGAAATTATTGTTGTCTTACAGTTCTAGACTGGTAAAATCCATCACTGTGGGGAGGCATAACAACAAACTAAAGGCATGATGACTCAAGGAGAAAGCTGGGAGCATTTGATAGGGGCACTTGATAAGACTAATGTCAATCATTAAGCTGAGTATGTGAACTGGAGTCTGGGTAAGACTATAAATAAACATTGTCCAGCCCTAGTGTCTTAGTTAGGGCTTGCATTGCTGAGAAGAGACACCATGAACACAGCAACTCTTATAAAATAAAACAATTATTTGTGGCTGCCTTACTGTGTCAGATGCTTAGCCCATTTATGTCATGGTAGGAAGCATGATTGCATATAGGCAACATAGTGCTGGAGGAGTTGAGAGTGCTACATCATTATCTGAAGGCAACAAGGTGAAAATGTATACAACAGAGGGCATAGCTGGAGCACAGAAGACCCCAAAGCCTTCACACACATTGACATACTTCTTTCTACAAGGTCACTCTATTTGAACATGGTCACACCTCCAAATAGTGCCACTCTTTATGGCAAAGTATTCAAATACACGAGTCTATCAAAGCCATATATATTCAACACACCACACCCAGTTATATGCTTCCTTCAGCAAAGCCAAACTTTCCAAAGCTTCCCACACAGTGCCACCAACTCATAACTAAGCATTCAAATGTCTTAGTCTAGGAAACAATCCTGTTCAAAACGTTGCATTTCTCTCTGTGCATATTATATACATGTAACCCAACTTAAATGGCCCCCACTGTCTTTGATGGTTTCAAATGTTCTAAAGTGCAAAGTCTTTTAATTGTAACTGTCTATGAAATAAAAATAAATTACATGCTTCCATCACATAAAAATATGGAATATACATTTTCATCTGCAATGAAAGTAATGGGGGCATAGTGAGAAAATACTGAACTAAAAGAAGACTGAAATCCTGCAGGGTAAACACCAAATCCTTTTCCTCTATTCCGAGTGACAAAGAGATGAACTTTTACCTCCAGCTTCACTCTCTGTACTACATGCCTTTCTCATGTGCTGCTTCTCCTCTCCTTATATCAGTATCTCACCTCAGATATTGAAAAATATATATTGAAAAATATCAAGGAGTGCTTTGATCTTTGGTTGATAACTCATGTCTCGGGATCTCCAAGAGCCTGGTTTCTCCAGTATATCCCATGGTTCACATCAGAGCTTCAAAAATTGTTTTCTCAGGTTCGTCATGAGTGAGGAGGAGTAAGGGACTTCCTTTGCTTCACCATTTCTGGCTTCAGACACTCTGATACTATGGAGGAGGTACCAAGACTCCTTCACTCGTTCATTTTTTATGTACCTAAATTCAACACCACTTGAAGGAAAGTACCAAGCTCTAATGCTTGGCTAAGATAACCTTAGCATTTTTTTAATCATATTATCACCAAACATAGATTTTTTTTTTAATACCAAAAACTGCCCAAACATCACCACCAACTGGACACCAGGCATTTAAATTCTGAACCTGTGAGGCACACTGTCCTTCAAATAACTATAATTCATTTATGTTTTCTTAAATTTAATTTTATTTTTAATTTATTTTCTACACTTCATATTACATTTTCTGCACCCCCAT
The DNA here is from genome assembly GCF_900095145.1 of Mus pahari. NCBI lineage: Eukaryota > Metazoa > Chordata > Mammalia > Rodentia > Muridae > Mus > Mus pahari. Next base: position 18,787,381 of record NC_034600.1, read on the forward strand.
CCACCCTCCAACTGCTGCACATCCCACACCTCCTCCCCAACCCACCCATTCTCTACCCGGATGCCTCTACCACACACACCCCACCTGAGCTCTAAACTTCCTGGGGCCTCCAGTCTCTTGAGGGTTAGGTACATCATCTCTGAATGAACACAGATATGGAAGCCCTCTACTGAATGTGTATTGGAGACCTCGTATCAGCTGGTGTATGCTATCTGTTTGGTGATCCAGTGTTTGAGAAATCTCTGGGTTCCAGATTAATTAAGATTGCTGGTCCTCCTAGAGGATGGTCCTTCTCCTTAGGTTCTTTCAGCTGTCCCTAATTCAACAACAGGGGTCAGGTGCTTCGGTCCATTGGTTGGGTACAAACATCTGCATCTGACTCTTTCAGCTGCTTGTTGGGTCTTCTGGAGTGCGATCATGATAGATCCCTTTTTGTGAGCACTCTATACTCTCAGTAATAGTGTCAGGCTTGAGACCTTCCCATGAGCTGGATCCCACTTTGGGCCTACAGCTGGACCTTCTTTTCCTTAGGCTCCCCTCCACTTACTTTCCTGTAATTCTTTCAGACAGAAACAATTATGGGTTAGAGGTGTGACTATGAGATGGCAACCCCATCACTGACTTGGTGTCCTGCCTTCCTGCTGGAGGTGGGCTCTATAAGTTCCTTCTCCCTACTATCTAGCATTTCATCAAAAGTCCCTCCCTGTGTGTGCTGGGAGTTTCTCACCTCCCAAATCTCTGGTGTGTTCTTGAGGGCCCCCCAAACCTCCTATTTCCTGAGGTTGCCTGTTTCCATTCTTTCTGCTGGCCCTCAGGGTTTCACTTCTTTTCCCTCACCCAATAAAAGATCAGGCTCCCCTCCCCCCCCACCACTGCACCGCCACCCTGTCAACTTTCCCTCCCAAGTCCTTCCCAAGTCTACACTTGTGATTGCTATCTTCTCTGCCCAGTGGGACTGAGGTATCCTCTCTTGGGCACTTCAGCTTGTTGAACTACTTGAGTTCTGTGGACTGTATCTTGGGTATTCTGCACATGGTTTTGGATTTTTGTTTTTGTTTTTTGTTTGTTTGCTTGCTTTTGTTTTTGTTTGTTTGGTTTGTTTTTTGTTTTTGCTAATATCCATTTACTAGTGAGTATATACCATGCATGTTCTTTTGAGTCTGAGTTATCTCACTCAGGATATTTTCTAGTTTCATCCACTTGCCTGCAAAACAAGGGATGTCCTACTTCTTAATAGCTGAGTAGTATTCCATTGTATAAATGAATCAGATTTTCAGTATCCATTCCTCTGTCTTGGAATATCTAGGTTGTTTCCATCTTCTTGCTATGAAAAATAAGGCCACTATGAACATATTGGAATACGTGCCCCTATGAAAAAGTGGAGCATCTTTTGTGTATTTCTAAGAGTGGTATAGCTGACTCTTCAGGTAGATCTATTTCCAATTTTCTGAAGAACCTCCAGATTAATTTCCAGAGTTTTTGGACCAATTTGCAATCCCAACAGTAATGGAGGGGTGTTCCTCATTCTCCTCATTTTCTCCAACATGTGTTGTCACCTAAGGTTTTAATCTTAGCCATTCTGATTTATGTAAGGTGGAATCTCAGGGTTATTTTGATTTGTGTTTATTTTATCACTAAGGACTTTGAACATTTATGTAGGTGCTTCTCTGCCATTCCTGATTCCTCTATTGTGAATTCTCGGTTTAGTTCTATACCCCATTTTGATTGGGTTGTTTGGTTTTTTGGTGATTAACTTCTCCAGTTCTTTATATATTTTGGATATTAGCCCTCTATCTGATGTAGGGTTGGGTTAAGGATTTGTCTTTTCCACTATGTCCTTTTCCTTACAGAAGCCTTTGTCAGGATGGCCATTTTTATTATGTTAATTCCACCAATCCATGAGCAAGGGAAATATCTCTATTTTCTCATATCTTCGATTTCTTTCTTAAGAAACTTGGAGTTATTGTCATACAGGTCTTTCACTTGTTTGGTTGGAAAAAATGATTATTAACATGGTAATTTATTTAAGTATAGGGCCCTAATGTATCAAAGTTTTACTACAGAGAAAGGAACAGAGTTTATTTCTACTTAAACATAGGTAGCCACAGACTTCCCCTCAAAGATGAGTTCCAATTAATTATGTGATGCACATGCTGGTTCTTTGAAGACAAGAAAGAAATTAAATCAGTGTTACTTAAGATGCTTTCTCCTTTATGATTACATCTTCAGATCTGTATCTCAAAAATGACTTTGCACTGTCTCAATTCAAAGGAGGCTTTTTCTTTACACCCTACTTTTTAATACCTGAGTGAAACAAAACTTGTACTCAAAATGTTAATAGAGCCATTAGTTAATACTAAAGGGAATTTTAATGAAATATAAAAATTAAGCTACAGAAATGATATGAAATAGAAATATCCCAGTGCTTCTCTACAATTTCAGCTAATATAATTTTGTTAATGAACAATTATCTTGAACATAAAATTTTATTAATAATAAGTAATAATAATTTACACTGAAAACTTATGATTTTTTTTATTTACTTCACAATCTTAGATAAATTATAATTTCTTACAATGATCTTGCCTAAGTTAGAGGCAGTAATCACTAAAATATAAGTAAATATGCTTTAAATTACGGATTCTTTAACTTCTCACTTTAGGCATTTGCTCTGACCTTTCATACTTATCCAAATCTGAATTTCTTTGTCCAAAGCTATAATGATTCTTCGTTATGTGTTTTCATTAAATACGCTAAGTTGTATTTTGTTGGGTAGTGAGAGCTATGAAATAAAGGGGTTGGGAGAGAACCTACATTCCCCCCCCACACACACACACACACAGAGCTCTGGGGCTCTGGGCAGATAGATGCAGAAGACTGCCATGTGCTCTTCAGGCAGCCCAGGTGGGCATCTGGCTGTGGGATGCCATGGAAACCCAGTCTGTGGTGGGTGGAGAGGGAGCAGTCCGAGGTCTCTGGGCCTCACGGAGGTCAGTGATGACAGGTTCTTGGACCTTGCTGGACACTGCAGGAGAGCTGAGAACAAAATGAGGGCCTTGGGGGCAGCTCAGTCAGCCCTGGAACCCAAGGGAGAAGGGGGGCAGGGAAAGAAAAGGTATTGGGTGGTTCCCACAGGGGCAAGAGGTCTTGTTCCAGTCTGGTGGCTGGAAACACTGGGAGGTCTTCTTGAGGGAGATTAGACTTGGCTCTTTAGGGGAAGGCCTATTCCATTGTTCTAACACAGCCTGTCTTGATGAGCAGAGATGATCCATGGTTTTAAAGCTATTTTGTTGAAAACAGAGAGAGAGAGAAAAGGCAGAGAAGGTCAACCATGGCCACATGGAGAGAAGGGAGGGTGAGAAGGAGAGCTAGATATAGGAATATGAAAGGTAAGAGCTTAAGAGAGAGAGGTGGGATTAAATAGCTCCTTTTTTAGTGGACTGGACTACCTTGTTGTTGCCAGATAACTATGGGGCAGAGCATATATGGCTATTGTAACAGTGAGAGTGGAATCTAGTCAGAACGCCAAGAGCTTGGGACATTGTCTATGTGACTGACAGTTACAGGATTATGGAATTGGTGGTTCCATGTTGTCAGCCTCCTGTATCTGGGAATGTGGCTCACTGTATTCCCTTATAGAGGTTTCTACAGGTCCTCCAGAGTAAGCTTCACTCAACCAGAACATAGGCTGCCCTTCACAGTACTACAGGTTTTCTTCTAAATTTTATAGAAATAACTACTATATTTTAACAATTAGCTTGTTTAACCTTAGCTATTTCCTTGTAATCTTTTTCATAAAGCATAGTTCTTTTAAACTTTTTGTTTAAAAGTCAGTTTTCTCAATATAAAAAGGTTTTGTTTTCTTCAATATCTGAGCACAGAGATGCCATTTTTTTTTCAGACAAATACCTTTTCTTAAATTAATTTACTTTCATAGAAAAAGTGTGGCTTCATTTTTTAAAATGCTTTTGTTACATTTGGGGGATGTATTTTTGTCTTATTCATTGGTGGGTTACCCTTTTTTGATTGTTTTGTTTTACTTTTTTTGCTTTTAATTTATTTAGAGAGAAAGAACATGAAATTCGATGAGCAAAGAGGCAAGTAGATCTGAGGAGAAGTTGAAGAAGGAGAAATAATATGAGATAAAATATATTTTATAATAAAATTTTAAATAAAAGACAAATACATTTAAAATTCTTAAAGAAATTATATTTTAGCCGGGCGTGGTGGCTTAGCCTTTAGTCCCAAAACTTGGGAGGCAGAGGCAGGCGGATTTCTGAGTTTGAGGCCAGCCTGGTCAACAGGACAGCCCGGGCTATACAGGGAATCCCTGTCTCAGAAAAAAAGAAAGAAAGAAAGAAAGAAAGAAAGAAAGAAAGAAAGAAAGAAAGAAAGAAAGAAAGAAATTATATTTTGAGTTTAAATAGGTTGTAACATATCTGTAATTCTTACTAGTAATATTATAATTTCCAAAAAAATTCCTGTAATACAATTATCAGTACCTTTAATATAAAAGAGGGATGAGACACAAAGCAAAAAAAATAAATATTTGCTATTTCACTTGTAGGAATAAACATTTAATCAGAACAAGCATATCAAACCTTTTAACCTTGAAAGAAACTATCATTGCTCATAAGAAGAATAGTTGGATAAAATTATTCATTGTCTTATTCCACTTAAGAAGTACTTGCCATTCATGTAATTCATTTCATCATAAGGACTTATGGAAACATTTAGGTCTTATGTTGAAGAAATTAATCTTAAAAATACAATATTTATTTTTCCATATTCATGTAAAAAGATAGGAATATCTCCCCTTAGCTCAGTAAATCTGGTGGGAACAAGTGTGGGTCAGAGGTGACTGTGCATGAAAGTCTAAGGAGTCCATTGAAAACCAATGAACATAAAACCTGGATCTCCTTAAAGACCCAAGATCTTAGAGATGACAGAGTCATGGAATATCTGTAAAGAAAAGCTAATCAAGATATGGAGATCAAGATGTGGAGGAAGTCCAAAAGAGAAAAGTGTGTTATAGTAAATAAAGCTTCAAAACACTGGAAATATGAAGAGTTTTTGGCATGGGGAAAAGATGTAGTGTTTGGATGTTGCTTTGTTTGATTTCACTCTTGCTTTTTAGTTCAGTATTTTTTTCACCATGTTACCTTTCCCCCTTACAGGAATGGTAATGCATATTTAGTCTTATTATAGGTTGGATGTCTCCCATCCAAGTGCTAACCAGGCCCAATCCTGCTTAGCTTCTGAGATCAGACGAGGTTGGGCATGGTCAGGGTGGTATGGCAACATCCTTAGTCATCATGGGAATGCAAATCAAAACAACCCTGAGATTCCACCTCACACCAGTCAGAATGGCTAAGATCTAAAATTCAGGTGAAGGTAGATGCTGGCAAGGATGTGGAGAAAGAGGAACACTCCTCCATTGCTGGTGGGATTGCAAGCTGTTACAACCACTGTGGAAATCAGTCTAGCATTCCTCAGAAAATTGGACTTAGTACTTACTATCAGAAGATCCAGAAATACCTATCCTGGGCATATACTCAGAAGATGTTTCAACTGGTAATAAGGACACANGCTCCACTAGGTTCATAGCAGCCTTATCTATAATAGCCAGAAACTGGAAAGAACCCAGATGTCCCTCAACAGAGGAATGGATCCTGAAAATGCGGTACATTTACACAATGGAGCAATTAAAATACTCAGCAATTAAAAACAATGAATTTATGAAATTCCTAGGCAAATGGATGGATCTGGAGGATATCATCCTGAGTGAGGTAAACCAATCACAAAAGAACACACATGATACGCACTCAATGATAAGTGTATATTGACCCAGAAACTTAGAATACCCAAGATACAATTTGCAAAACACATGAAACTGAAGAAGAAAGAAGACCAAAGTGTGCATACTTCGTTTCTTCTTAGAATGAGGAACAAAATACCCATGGAAGAAGTTAAAGAGACAAAATTTGGAGCTGAGGAAGAAGGAAGGACTATCCAGAGACTGCCTGATCCAGGGATCCATCCGATATACAACCACCAAACCCAGACACTATTGCATATGTCAGAAAGATTTTGCTGTCTGGACCCTGATATAGCTGTCTCTTGTGAGGCTATGCCAGTGCTGGGCAAACACACAAGTGGATGCTCACAGTCATCTATTGGATGGAACACAGGGCTCCCAGTGAAGGAGCTAGAGAAAGTTCCCAAGGAGCTAAAGGGGTATGCAACCCTATAGAATAAACCACAATATGAACTAACCAGTACCCCCGCCAGAGCTTGTGTTTCTAGTTCCATATGTAGCAGAGGATGGCCTAGTCTGCCATCAATGGGAGGAGAGGTCCTTCATCTTGTGAAGATTATATGCCCAGTACAGGGGACTGCCAGGGGGCAGGAAGCAGGAGGGGGTGGGTTGGGAAGCTGAGCAGAGGGAAGGCATAGGGAATTTTCAGAGAGGAAACTAGGAAAGGAGATAGCATTTGAAATGATAATGAAGAAAATATCTAATAAAAAAATGAAAGAATGAAAAAATAAGTTGGAAGTATGTAATCGTTTTGATGGGGTCATAGCTAAGAGATATTGCCATGAGTCTCAGAGTCTTTGAACTTTGGTCTTTTAAGTGTTGAGACTGTGATCGATTATGCAGACTTTTGAAATTGGTCTAAATGCATATTTTTCATTATGATATGGCTACCAGCCTATTGGGGCAAGAGAGAAAATGTAGTGACTTGAATAATAATGTAAATCCATAGGATCATATATTTGAGAATTTAGTCATCAGTAAGTGGCACTATTTTAGAAGTATTAGTGGGAATGCCCTTTCTGGAGGTGGTATGGCCTTATTGAAGAAAGTATTATTCATAACAGGAAATGTAAAGCTCTCCAACTATCTATCCATCAAACAACAGTGGAAAACAGACTACTGTAATTTTCTTAATTTAATTTGTAAGTTTATTCTGTACACTATACCCATGAGTAAGGGTATAACTCACCCTTCATCAAAGCAGTTTCATTTTAAAGAAGATAGATATTATTATAGACATCCATGACTATTCAAAATGTAAAGAATGCATTACTATTATTATATAAGGACAGTTATGCCAGGAACAAGATCTATAATAGGTTAACTAATCCAGCTACCCAGAAGGAAACTTATGTACATTTCAGCAATACTAAATAAACTCAGAACGTTGGAGTTATTTGTGTGTGTGCATGTGTGTGCGGGGGATGTTTGGGGAGTGTAAGATTAAAATACTTAGCTATAACATTTCTATCTAAACCTAGGTAGCAGTGAAGATTTCTTTGAAGTCATGTTTATCAACTAAAACTCATGAGTTTACTATGTCATCGAGATGTTACAGGACATATTCTTTAGAGAAATCTTCATTGAATTTCCTGGCTAATGTCAGTATCCTGAAAAGAAAGCATTAGTGAATTCTATTGTTTGTGGTTTCTATTGATATTGTTTTATAGGTAACTACATCAGCTATGCATTCAAGAACATATTTTGTTCTTATAATAAACTATATACAAGTACATATTTGATTTTATGTTTGCACTAAAATTTATTGAAGTATATTTAATGCAATTTCAGCATCATTGTCTAATTCCAGGAATGTATGTAGATCCTTGCACTTGAAATATTTATTCCACATGCTCTTTCCTATTGATAGAGAATAAAGCTAATTCCTCAATAGTCTATTATTGTGGGAATTGAGTCAAACTAGTCACCAACTAAAATGTCTTTTCTAGCTGTGCTAAAAAAATTAATGTAACTTGCAAACTAATTTAAATGAGTCTAATAATAGTCCAAAAATATGGAAGTTTGCAAATATTTTTATCACTCAATACATGTTTTCAACATCTGTCATATAACTGAAAAGCAGGAGATTGAAATAATCCAATAAAATAAAAATCAATGGAACTATAGTCACACATGGCTTTAACATTTAATTACCTTTGGAGAAATAAGATTTATATACCTCTCACAATTAAGTCCAAGAAAGTAGATACAATGCATGCAGTTGTTGAAGCATGAGGAAATATTACTAAGTACAGAAATTCCAAGAATAAAAATTGTTATAGTTCTATCTAAGTATAATTGCTAGAATCATAAGATAAGTAATCTGCAGAATATAAATTTCTAATTGTGCAAAATAAATAAAATATAAAGACAAAAAACCAAAAAACATATTTTTTAAACATATATATATATATATATATATATATATATATATATATATATATATATATATATATAATAGCTATGGATGATATATATGGGATGATAATGTAATCATCCATAGGTATTAATTCCAAAAAGAAATTAAAACTTAAAACTGTACTGGCCTTACTAAACATGTACTAGAATGTATATCATTTTAAAGCTGAACAATGCCTTATATAAACATGTTAAGTTTAAATCATGTCAATTTTAACTGATTATAGTTTTATAAATTAAAAAAATGATAATTGTTCATGAGGTCTATGAAGACAATTTATTTTAAAGTGATGAAGAAATTCAAAGAGAAGGCTTCATGTATTATTTTTGTTATTAACATTAATTTTGGCTTGGAGTTCCTATTTGTTCATTTGGAAGCAGTACCTCACTGTTTTTCCATGTCAAATGGAAACTATATAGTTTAGGATAATTTTGTACTCTCTGTTTCTCATCATTGCTTCAATTACAAGTGCTTACAACCATGACTGGCCACAAAGTAGTTCAATACAAAAATACAATGTGATATTTTATTTGATATGTGGGTTAATATACAAAAGTAAAATGACAAGTATGGTATTAAGTCCCATACACACAGTGTTAGACAAAAGAGACATTCTTCAATAAATGAATGGACATATAAACGATGAAGAAAACTGGATTATCAGAAGGAAATGAAGGATCTTAGTTTTATGCTTTGATGACATAATAGAGAAACATCATCTTATCTGTTTTTGGAGTCTAACCAACACTTTTCAGGAAAATCTCCCTTAGAAATTCTGGTTATTGTGATGGAAGTAAGAGGTCTTATCAGAGGTCAAAGTATCTAAATGAACTAGTATCTAAAATTAGGAAGTATTAGAAGAATATTCCCCTGGATCAGAAATGACTACTACTAATGTAATAGGGTAATAAAAGTACTGAACATGCGTACCCTGAATAACTCTAAGACAAGTTCCATCAAGCAGATAGCATTTGAAATGTAAATAAAGAAAATTAAAAAAAAAGATGAACTATGAAAACAAAAATTGTTTCTATAAGCACCCACAGAGATCTAGTGATAATAGTGGCAAGTCTAAACTATTATTCTCAGCAATACTGATGTCAACAACAAAATATGAGTTAATCTGTTTTCAGGTGAAATGAATTGAATAATTACCTGTGTGATATTCTACCCAGTAGCTGAACAATACAGATTGACCTAAGCAACCTATGAATTTTTTTTCTCCAAAATTGAACATATTTTAAGACATATATACAAATAGAGATAATTGAAAGAGTTATTCTAATTTTATTTGTTCATAACTATGAAATTTGAAATACAGAGCAAAGGAATGTAAAAATCAAAAGCAGTGCATTGATATTGAGAAATACACTTTCAAATTATTGGTGAATTTTCACAGATATCAAAGAAGAAAGTAAAGGATTCCAGCTGATACTTAAAGATTCCTAGGGTTAAATATAAGGAAAAATACAACTTTCCAGGTCTCAGAAGGTACAGTTACACCATTTCTAAGAGGAAAATTTATAACTACAATTGTCTATGATAAAAGTCAGAAATTAAAATGTGTCATAATGACACACCAATAAACTCTCAGTAAATGAAGAATAACAAAACCTTAAAATCAGTGAAAGAGAAAATTGATAGAGGTCAGAGCTGAAATTATGAAATAGAAACAAAAAGATCAGTACAAGGATTAATGAGACAAAATAGACAAAATGATTCTTTGAAACAATGGGCCGCATTTGCAAAACCTTAGCTGATAAAGAAAGAGACTTACTGATTGAATATGGGCAAAAGTGATAAAGAGACCAAAGCAAAGCTTATAAATACATTTATATGAGCTACCAATTGCTTTGTTAATATTAGACTTGTCCTTCTCTTGTGTAGGTTAAGAGAGATGTATTTTACAGCTAACCATTGGACTAATGTCCCAGTATTCTATGAATGAGTATAGAAGGATTGAAGGAGCTGTAGATGATGGCAACCCCACAGAAAGAAAAACAGTATCAACTATCCTGGACACCTCAGAGCTCCCAGAGACTGGGCCACCAACCCAAAAGCATTGGGCTGGACAGTGGCCCCTGGGCATATATGCAATAGAGGAGTGCATCAGAGGAAGAGGATGCACCTATGACTGAATAGACTTGATGCCCCAGGGAAAAAGGATGCTTGGGAATGGTGAGGTAGGGGTATGTGGGTACATGAGGGTCATTGGGCGAGTGCTTTAGATGTGTGGGGGAGTACCCTCTCAGAGGCAAAGGGGAGAGAAGATGGCATGAAGAACTCTGGGAGGGGGACTGGGAAATAGAGTAACATTTGGAATATAAATAAATAAAGTAATATAATATATAAAATTTTAATAACTCAGCCCCAGATACATAGTGTTTACAGATTTTAAATGAAAGTCAATTCAAACTTGCTTACATATGATAAAAAATATGCATACTAAGAATTGACAAAACCGAAACAAAACAAAGATACACACAAACAAAACATTATTTATTAGCAGTCAGTCTTCACGGTATATGACTGCTTTGATTATTTTATTATTTTAATTGTTTTATATTTGGATAATTTCTAAAGTTAGAGATAAATCTTAAAATGTTAAACCCTGTTGAAAGCAGAACTGTGCAAACTGCAGAATCAAACCCTACATGGCCAGGATTACTGTGCGTTAATTTGCTTCCTTTCATTTTGGGAATCTTATCTGAAAGCAGAGCAAGGCAACAAAGTGAGATCACTGGCTGCTGGAGGCATTGAGGATAGAATGTTACCTACCCTAGATTGCAATCTCTGTACAGTAGTGAGAAATTACTTAGCATAACTGGCACTATGAACATCACTGCCAACATCCAATTTGCTATCTAAACAAAAATATTTTCAAAGTCCATTATAATTAAATTGGATGCATAATTAAGTACCAAACAAATGTCATAGTATGTAAAGAATATCATGTGGATTTCTTATGTACTCACATTACAAATAATACCTATTACAAATAATACCTAGTAGAAGTTATCAACACAGCTGATATATTATTAAACTTACTAAAGACACATTTTATTCAAAATAGGCTGATAATTTTGATAAAGCTTGGTCTGTTTACCTTGATTTAATATTGCTTTAGAAAACTTAAAAAATAGACACTAAAAAATAACATAATAATCTATAAAAATATAATATCTTATTGGCAAATTACCTGCTGTTAAATTAATATGTCCCCATTCAATAACTGTCAATGTGCTTCATTTTTAAAATGAAAAATAATGTAATTATGATACATTTTGTTTTTACATTTGGTCTAGTTTGAAGAATTAAGTTATTTGTATTTATCTTTGTTACGTTTTAAGAATGTAATGGATGTTATGCAAATATTTCCACTTAACACCAATGGGCTTTTGAGCAAACAGACTATTAAAATGATCATCACACTTTGTGTTTTCATCCTTCTACCTCATTTCCTTATTTGGACTATGGAACTAACATTCTCATAACTTTTCCTATTGTTCCTTAGGCTTTTGTTTTTGTTTTTTGTATTCAAAATTAAACATTTATTTTTGCCAAGTAAAACTTTGTTCATGTGCTAATACTGACTACTGACTTCCTGAAAGTAATATTTGATGTCCACTCATGAAGCTCATGCAATTTGCTACCATCTGACTTCATCTCTCCCTCTGCATTTTATTTTGCTTCTCTTAGCCCTATGGTCTGCTCTTTTACAGCTCTTTCTAAGTCCTTCCAAACTACCGTCTTCCACCAAAAATTGTTAGTGCAGTGGTAAGATTACTCCTGTTTCTTTTCTTTACACTGTATATATGGGGCTTTTTACAGAAAGAATAAAATATAGATTGGCTTACTATATGAAATTTAAGTGTGTTTTGTTTTGTTTTATTTAAAATGATGGCATGATTCCTGGTTTTGATGATTTACTCTGAACAGTTACCTGTGTAGAATATATTATAACAGTATTTTCCTATTTACCCTACATCTAGTAGTGTACTGTACAATAGTACAGTATTGTTGAGGAGAGAAAGTATTTCCTATGTATATGGCACAAATGCACCTACAAATCCATTTGTATCACTGACTGAAATAATCTCATGAGTAATGCTTTAGATAACCATTAACATGATTCAAAGAACAGTAATGTGCTTCATTTTGTCATAAGAGTCATTACTACTTACAATACGGGGAGAATTCAGCACACCTTATGGATGTGTTCGAATATTTGTTTGAAAATACTGCTTACAGCAAAGTAATTTCACAGTGACATTTCTTTCACAGGATTGAGTGAGAGCATCACATGCTCCATGTTATGAAATGCTTAGTAATCAGGACTTCAAAGGCATTCAGCCCCAGTAAACAGAAGGAAGGGTGATTTCAAAGGCAGTATACATAATAAAGATCCTCCTGGGCAACATTTACATAATCATGGGATGGAAATGATCATTACTTGTCATTTATTATTTTACCTTGTCCCCTTGAAGAATACTACAGAAGAATCCATCCATACAGCTACCTCTGCAGACTGCACTAATAGTGTTCATAGCAAAAATCCACTCAATCATCACATAATCACTACAGTTTGGACTCTGAGGTGCCTTCCATTTATGCAGTTATTAAGAACACATTGATGAAATAAGCAACAGATACAGATTACAGAAAAATTCTGCATCAGTGCACATATCCTGTGGTCATTATTTCCTAATTTAAGTAGCCCAATTACATACTATTTTTATAATGATAAAATGTTTCATGCCCTGATTTTGTGCATATTTTATATTCCATATGCATATATTTTATACATTTGATGTAAATTTGAATTCATATATATGTTACACAAATATTTTTGTGGGCTAAACAAATACACAAAAATCATTGAAATTATTAAGTACAAAATGTTACAACATAGAAAATGCATAGTTTTGGAATTGTTTGTTCTGTATTATTTATTTATTTATATATTTACTTATTTATTTGAGGTAGAGTCTTATGACAATGAACTGGGCTTGAATTATTATTATTATTATTTATTAGATATTTCCTTTATTTACATTTCAAATGCTTTCCCGAAAGTTCCCTATATCATCCCCTCGCCCCTGCTCCCCTACCCACCAACTTCTTGGCCCTGCCATTTCCCTGTGCTGGGTCATATAAAGTTTGCAAAACCAAGGGGCCTCTCTTCCCAATGATGGCTGAATATGCCATCTTCTGCTATATATGCAGCTAGAGACATGA
>NC_034600.1:18800866-18813918 GCF_900095145.1 Mus pahari
TTGATACTTTGAATAGATCTTTTTGTTTCCATTTGGTTTTTTTCAACCCTGAGTTTAATTATTTCCTTCTGTTTACTCATAATGGGTAAATTTGCTACCTTTTGTTCTAGAGCTTTTAGGTGTGCTGTCAATCTGCTAGTGTATGCTCTCTCTAGTTTCTTTTTGGAGGCAATCAGAGCTGTGAGTTTTCTTCTTGGAAAGGTTTCATTGTGTCCCATAGTTTGTGTATGTTGTGTCTTCATTTTTCCTTAAACTCTAAAAAGGCTTTAATTTCTTTATTTCTTTCCTGACCAAGGTATCATTGAATAGGGTGTTTCAGCTTCCACATGAATCTTGCCTTTCGATTATTTATGCTGTTATAGAAGAGCAGCCTTAGTCCATGGTGATCTGATAGAATTTATGGGATAATTTCAATATTTTTGTATCTGTTGCGGCCTGTTTTGTGAACAATTATATGGTCAGTTTTGGAGAAGGTGCCATGAGGTGCTGAGAAGAAGCTATATCTGTTTGTTTTACGACAAAATGTTCTGTAGATATTGGTTAAATCCATTTATTTCATAACTTCTTTTAGTTTCAATGTGTCTCTGTTTAGTTGCTGTTTACAGGATCTGTCCATTGATGAGAGTGGTGTGAAACCTCCTACTATTATTGTGTGAGGTGCAATATGTGCTTTGAGGTTTACTATAATTTCTTTAATGAATGTGGATGCCCTTGCATTTGGAGCATAGATATTCAGAATTGAGAGTTCATTTTGGAAGATTTTACCTTTGATATGTATGAAGTGCCCCTCATTGTCTTTTTTGATAACCTTGGGTTGGAAGTCCATTTATTCGATATTAGAATGGCTACTCCAGCTTGTTTCTTCAAACTATTTGACAAGAAAATTGTTTTCCAACCTTTTACCCTGAGGTAGTGTCTGTCTTTGTCCCTGAAGTGTGTTTCCTGTAAGCAGCAAATAGTTGGGTCCTGTTTATGTAGCCAGTCTGTTAGTCTATGTCTTTTTATTGGGGAATTGAATCCATTGATATTAAGACATATTAAGGAAAAGTAATTGTTGCTTACTGTTATTTTTGTTGATAGAGTTGGGATTCTGTTCCTGCAGCTGTCTTCTTGTACATTTGTTGAAGGATTAATTACTTGCTTTTTCTAGGGCATAGTTTCTGTCCTTGTGTTGCTGTGTTCCTGTTATTATCCTCTGAAGGGCTGGATTCATGGAAAGGTATTGTGTGAATTTGGTTTTGTAGTGAAATACTTTGGTTTCGCCATCTGTGGTAATTTTAAGTTTTGATGGGTATAGTAGCTGGGGCTGGCATCTGTGTTCTCTTAGGGTCTGTATAACATCTGTCCAGGATCTTCTGGCTTTCATAGTCACTGGTAAGAAGTCTGGTGTAATTCCAATGGGTCTGTCTTTATTTGTTACCTGACCATTTTCCCTTACTGCTTTTAATTCTTTCATTGTTATTTTTAATTCTTTCATTGTTATTTTTAATTCTTTCATTATTTAGTGCATATTTTTATTCTATTATGTGTTGGGAGGAATTTTTTTCTGGTCCAGTTTATTTGGAATTATGTAGGCTTCTTGTATGNTCATGGGCATCTCTTTCTTTAGGTTAGAGAAGTTTTCTTCTATAATTTTGTTGAAGATATTTACTTTCCCTTTAAGTTGAAAATCATCATTCTCATCTATACCTATTATCCATATAGGTTTGGTTTTCTCATTGTGTCCTGGATTTCCTGGATGTTTTGGGTTAGGATCTTTTCCCATTTTGCATTTTCTTTGATTGTTGTGTCCAAGTTCTCTATGGAATCTTCTGTACCTGAGATTCTGTCTTCTATCTCTTGTGTTCTGATGCTGATGCTCACTACTATGTTTCCTGACTTCTTTCCTAGGGTTTCTGTCTCCAAATTTGTCTCCCTTTGGGTTTTCTTCATTGTTTCTACTTCCGTTTTTTAGATCTTGGGTGGTTTTGTTCAATTCCATCACCTGTTTGTGTTTTCCCTTAATTCTTTAAGGGATTTTTGTGTTTCCTCTTTAAGGACTTCTCCCTGTTTATCAATGTTCTCCTGTATTTCTTTAAGTGAGTTATTAATGCCTGTATTAAAATCCTCTACCAGCATCATGAGTATGGGTAACTAAAAAGGGTACTCTTGTGAAGAGGGGGTTTAAATCCACAATCTGCCAGAGTTTTACCTGTTCTCTGGTCTGTCAGGCATGGGAGAGCTGCCATACACTTTCCACTCATCCCTGGATGGACATTCAAGCCTCTGACCCACTCTTCAAGGGGTGGCCAAGGAGCAGCCCTACTTCGGTACCCTGAAGCTACTTTGTTAAAGCCAACAGGGTTATAGGAGAGAGGGGTAAGGGAAGAGGTTCCCAACACCTGTGTGAGAGAGAGTGCATCGGATCTTGACTGGAGCACAGGAAGGCCTTCTAAGAGGAGATTAGAAATGGCTCATTAGGAGAAAGCCTGTCCCATCCTCCAAGTGCAGTGGGCCTTGATGAGCAGAGACGTTCTATGGTTTTAGCGCTTTATTATAGAAATGCAGGGGAAAGAGAGAAGGAAGAGAGAGAGGGAGAGAGAGAGAGAGAGAGAGAGAGAGAGAGAGAGAGAGAAAGAGAGAGAGAGAGAGGAGAGTAGAAGAGAGGAAGAGAGGAGAGTAGACAAAGAGAGAGGAGAGAGGAGAGAAGGGATGAGAGTGAGGGGTAAGAGGGAGACAAGAGACAAGTAAGGGCGAAAGCAGGGGCTGAATAGCCCTTTTATGGTCTTTACTGTTGCTAGGTAACTGGGGAGGAGTTTAGCCTGAAGGTCAGAGGCTTGAGCCTTTGCCTGTGTGACTTCTAGCCATGCTTCTCTTGTGGGGGATGTGGGGGGTGGTAACTTAGGCAGGAGCCAGAGTTCCAGGAGCATGAGGGAAGGCCTACTGTGACATATAGGTGAATTATGACCTCGGGGTTCAGACCTGGGCTTAACTGGAGACCAGCCTGTCTGTGCAGAGCCCAATGCCCCACACATGAGATATGATTTTATATCCAAATCTTGCTTTTCAGGTGTGTTGGGGTATCCAAGACTTGCTGTGGTTCGTGTACTAGGTTCTGATAACACCTAGTGGTCTTGCTTTCTGTTAGTGAGATTCTTTTTTTGCCTTTTGCTATTTGGTAATCTTTGGTGTTAAGATGTTCTAGCTCTCTCTCTCTTTGGAGCTTGTTCCTCCTGTAATTCTTTGCCTCTGTCAGCACTCCTGGGAGACCAATTCTCTTCTGTATCCCAGTGGTCAGAGCACTCTCTGCAGGCAAGTTCTTCTCTTGCAGGTAAGGTGCACAGAAGTCTGGAGTTCAGATCCACCTCCTGATTCCTGGGGTCAGAGCCCTCCCTGGAGGACGACTCTCCTCTGGCAGGGAAGGTGTCTAGGGTTCTGCATCTCAGCCCTGTCTCCTGGCTGATGATGAAGACCAAATGGGACCCTGTCCAAGAAGCTCTGTTGCTTCTGCAGCCCATGTGTATTCCTGTGTAGCCTGGTCTCAGTGATCCCAAGATTCTGGGTGTACTAGGGCCTGCCTTTGTCCTTTGACCCTGTTGCTACTAGCCCAAGAACCCTCTGAGATTTTTGGAACTGATGTTGTGTTCCACTCACAGGTGATCTCAAGGTCCAAGGTGTGCTAGGGTGTCTGCAGGTACAGAGTCTGATGGGGCCCTCCACTGAGATAGTGCTGAAGATGGCTCAGGGCTTGAATTATTACATAGCAGTAATTACCTTGAACTTCTTTTCCTTTATACTGCTTGTTTTTGAAAGACCCACAAGGTGAGGACTCCCACACATTCTGACTGAGGAGAGGTGACACCCAAAATCACTCAAGAGAAATAGTCTTGATGCAAACTACAAGAAGTTTATTCAGGAAAGACCAGTGCACTATGGATGACTTGTATCCTATGCAGGGGTAAAGGAGTCGACCACGAGCTCAAGGGGTAAGGGATTTATAAAGACACAAAACCCACAAACACCTGGCATTGGGCTATAGAAAGGCAAAAACTGCAAACACCTGGCATCCTGGAACAATGGGGCTATTTTGGACACAGGTCTAGGAGCTTAAATAATTTTTTACTCTGCCAGGATCTTTTATTTTGAATGCAGGAGCTCTAGACACTAGGCAGAGTATGTTTTGATGAAGTCTAAACCCAGGTACTTTATGCAGGCTAATCTAGCTTTTTATCAACTATGCAAATGCCATTATTAAATGTTTTAACAGTTCTGTACTGTTATATGGATAATGTTTAGTAGAAGAATTTTAATCTACCAACATGGCTTCTCTGGAAATGCCAACACATCCAAAAAAAGTAACGTCTTTCTGATCTGGGTCGAATACAAACATGCTTTGAATTATTGCATGATCTGCCTGGAATACAGACATCCCGTTGGTACACACCAATAATCACTAATTATGTAGGTAAATTTGGTTTGTAGAAATAATCAGGCATGTTTGAAAATGATGTCTAATGAGGTAGACAATGTGTGGAATCACAGAAAGATTTGGCAGAATGAATTATTGATAGGAGACACCCAACTCTCATGGATACAGCACAGGAAAAAGAAACAACATAAAATCTTAAGGTAGCAATACAAAGAGAGACAGATAGACATAGAAGGGAAGAAAGGGGAGAGAGAGAGAGAGGAGAGAAAGAAAGTGTGTAGTTTTTATCAAGACAGTTTTAGAGAGAAAGACTGCAGGTGAAGGCAGCACTACCAAGAGATTGAGAAGAAGACAGAAATTTAGAACCAACAGAAAGAGTTCATTTGATGCCAAGTAGAGCAATTCATTCCTGAGCCTAGACATGCCAGTTTAAATCAATCAGCTTTGAAGGGAGTTTGGGCCAAAACACCTGAGTTGAAACAGCCAGCAAGTGTTCAGAAAGAAGTACAAAAGGAGTTTATCCTGCAGTAATCATTCAAGAGGACAATACATCTGTCAAATAAAAGTTATTTGTACACTGTTTCTTGTAATGTCTTCTACCTTAATATGATAATGGAATCATCCGGGTGAACCAGTAGAAAACATATTTACTCTAGAGTTCTGCATTTTTTTCTGTCACCTTGATGTTGGCATCTTCTATAGTCATGACCATCAATAAGACTTTCTCTCATTCCACTTTTGGTTCTGCTTACTTGCCCAAATTAAGTTTAATCTAAAACTTACTTTTCTAATTTTTAATTTTTTATATTTTTATTATTCCTTTGAGAATGTTATGCTTGTCATTATGATTGTTTTCTCTTCTATCTGAATCTCCTCTCAGATTAATGACCTACTCTATGCCCACTCAACTCTGTGTTCTTCATTTGAACCCATTAATTATTAAGTCCAACTAGTACTACCTATACACCCTTGGATGTGTTTGTATAATATTGAGGCATGTCAGCACACTCAAAGAGAAATAGCTTTCTCTCCAAGCAGTAATCAATTACTACTAGCTTCTCAGTTGTAGATGTTATTTCCTTTCCACTCCCCACTCCATGGTTAGAATTTATATGGCTTGATCTAGTACATACCTTGTTCATAGTGCCACACACACTACAAGTATATATGTACACCTCTCTATTGTGTTTGTAAAACACTGTTTCCACGTAGCTTTCTACTGCTTCTGACTCTTACAGTCTTTCCTTCCCCATTTTAGCATTTATGTCAGAGACGTAGGAGTTGGGCTGTGGTATAGAACTCCATGGATCCCTAATGTCTCCTCAGTCACCTATTCTCTATACTCTGTCTAGTTCTAGGTCTCTGTCTTAACTGCCATGTACTGCTGTAATAAGTTCCTGTGATAAGGATAGAGAGATACACAAATCTATAAGTATACAGAAACATATTTAGGACTGTAAGCTTAATGTTGTCTCATTAGCAAAGCCCTCTGGTCACATGTTCTTCACCTTCATAGCTATGGTATTCATGACTTCCATCCAGTGAAGTGGGCCTAAAATACAAGAACATATGTAATTACTTCCATGGCATCCAAGATACTATTATGCTTTCAGAAAGAAGCATGTTGGTTTAGAAGCATCTCCACCTAGCTGCTGGCTCAGACAGATACAAACACTCATACCAAACTGTGGGTGGAGTTTGGGGATTCTCATAAAAGAATAGAAGGAAAGATTGCCAGCCTTGAAAGGGATACATACTCCACAGGAAGCCCAATAATGTCAACTAACCTGGACCCTTGGGGCTCCAAGAGTGTGAACCACCAATCAAAAAATTGTGAAGGGCCTCCCCACACATATGTAACAGATGTGCAGCTTGATCTTTGTGTGTGTCCCAAACAATCTGAACTGAGGCTATCCCAAAAGAAATTACACATATATGGGATTTGTTCTTCTAGCTGAGCTGCCTTGTCTGGCTTCTATGGGAGATGAAGTCCTTAGTCTCACAGAGATTTTCTGTGCCAGGATGTGGGATACCTGGGGTATTGGGCTTCACCTGCTCAGAGGAAAAGAGGAAGGGGTAGAGGGGAAGATGCGTGGGAAGGGTGATCAGGAAGGGGCAATGAGGGGCATGTAAAGCGAATAAGTAAAAGTTAAATTAAATAAAAAATAAGAATTTGAACACTTTCCACAATTTCTTTAATAAATATATGTACATATATGAGTGTATATATAATATATACATATATACATATATATATATATATAATGTATACATATACTATAATACATATAAAAATTTATATTTTAAGAGAAATTACCAGGCTAGTTTCTAAGAAAAAAAAGAATGTCCCATAGGTTTATGAAGATACTGAAAATAAGGTTAGAATTAACTTTATTAACCAATTGTGAATTGATTTATTTTTATCATGATATGTCCCTAAATACAATAGCATAATAATAAAAATAATTTTAAAAACTGAACTAATGACACCAATTTACATATTTTCCCTATTAACACTAACTATAACCCAACACAAATTTTTATAATTCATGTATGGCTGTTAAGTAGTGTTTTCTTTTTACAAAGAAACAGCTTGCAAAACAATAAAATTTATATTCTAACCATCATGTGGAATGTGTTCTTTCTTTAAAATAGGGACTCAAGTTGCTATAATAATCATACAATGGTAATTTGCATGGGTTTTGCTGAGAAATGAGTACAGTTGTATCTAAACTATTTTTTATTAAATTAAATATCTCAGGGAAAGCTTTCAGAATGCACACATGAAACCAGAAATCTCAAAAATCATTAGAAAACTATGAAAGGCAATAGAAATAAATTACTAAACTATAGTACAGTACATGTACAAATTTATTTAAAAGGTGTTGCTGGGAAAACTATTAAGATGTGTTATGTACATAATTTTATTGATGTCACTGAGGTATTTGGGCCCTAAGATTTAAAAAAAAAAAACAACGTTTTGAACATATAACATCTATGCTTATTTTCATAAATAAGTTATCTATAACCATGGTTTCATTAATGCTAATGCCCATATTCTTTTTCCTATAGAATATACCTACCATAAAATATCTAGAAGCTCAAATTATTGACAGTACAAAAACTTACACTCCTTCCTCCTATTTTGTTCAGTTTTTAAGCAAAACTTTTAATCCTTTTAATCCTCTATTTCTGTAGTTATAAAGTGTAAATAGTTAGAAAAGCAAATCTTTTTTCATATAATACCTCAAGACCTAATTAAAATTTTGTGCATACGATTTGCCTGGGGCAGAAAGTATATATATTTGCAAAACATGGCAAATCAAATTTTCACTTAAAGGATCATGCTATAATAGAAAAAAAAATTAACTAAACTGTTAATAAATCATTATACTATCCTTTAGTCTTTTATTCATATCTATCATGGTAGTGCTCCTCATAGGGAACAATTGGCAAATATCTAAACATCTTATCAAACTTAGAAGATATCACTGAGATAATTTGCTGTGTTGTCTTTATCTGTAGGATATAAGGTCATAGTTCTAACTTCCATTTTAATCTATTTGGAAGGCATTTAAAAAAATGCTTGGAAGACAAAGATTAGCTGCTGATATATCTAGAAAGCAGCTATATACTCCTATTAAAAAAAAAAAAACAGTAAGATGTGAAAGTTAGGATTTCTCAAGGTCTAGGTGTGTTGGTTTGAATATGTTTGGTCCATGGGACATGTGACCTTATTGGACCTTGTTAGAGAAAGGTCATCACTGTTAAGGCAGGACTTTGAGGTCTCACATATATGCTCAAGTTTGAGCCAGTGTGATTCAGATACTTTCCTGGCTGCTTGTAGAAAACAGTACTCTCCTTTGTGCCTTTGGATAAAGATGTAGAAATCTTATCTCCTACAACACTCTGTCAGCCTGCATGCTGCTATCCTTCCTGCCTTAATGATAAGGAAATAAACCTTTGAAACTGAAAGCCAGCCCTAATTAAATGTTTGCCTTTAAAAGAGAAGTCTTGGTTATTGTCTTAGTCAGGGTTTCTATTCCTGCACAAAGCATCATGACCAAGAAACAAGTTGGGAAGGAAAGGGTTTATTCAGCTTACACTTTGCACACTGCTGTTCATCAGCAAAAGAAGTCAGGACTGGAACTCAAGCAGGTCAGGAAGCAGGAGCTGATCCATGGAGGGATGTTACTGGCTTGCTTCCCCTGGATTGTTCAGCTTGCTCTCTTATAGAACCCAAGACTACCAGCCCACGGATGGCACCACCCACAATGGGCCCTTCCCACTGATCACTAATTGAGAAAATGACTTACAGCTGGATCTCATGAAGGCATTTCCTCACCTGAAGCTCCTTTCTGTGATAACTCCATCTTGTGTCAAATTCAAACACAAAACCAACCAGGACAGTCATGGTGTCTCTTCACAACAATAAAACCCTAGCTAAGATACTAGGTGTAAAATATACACAAAAAAAATAGTTTCTTGTTTGTTTGTTTGTTTGTCATGACAATTAAGACCTACTCCACAGGATAAAGATACTCAGAAGAATCCTAGAATTTGATTGCAATGAAAGAGATTGGATCAATCAATATGAAACAAGTTTCACACCCATGGTTATACATGTACATGAGATTGTGCATCCTTCTCAGTAATTTTCAGCCACTTTAATAATTGAGAGAATAAGTTTTAGATGGAGATGAGAAAAAAAAATCTAAGTTACAATATATATTCAAGCACTTTGACTGCAGTACAACCCAGCTTGGAAATTTATTTTACCTAGAAAAATTGGGAGATTTTTTTTTTTTGCTCATGATTTTTAATTAAAATAGCAGTTCTGAAATTAATATTTTATAGATTACACTAATACACAATAATCAATGAAGAAAAGTTTTGAGTCCTTTAAAAGGTCTTATCCAGCTGTGTACCTACCAAAACTGACATATGTAAAAGTTCCAAAAAATAATAAGGGTAAATTTGGATACACTATTTTTGTGTTACTTCTTCAAAATAACACTCATTTTTGGTTCATACTTACACCATATTGTACATGTTTGCAATTGATATTAGAAAACTTAAGGCATCCTATATTAAAAATTCTGTGCAAAATAAACTAAAGAAATTGCAAATTCTTTGGCTTAAAAAATATAAGTAAGTATTGACATTAATACCAGATCACAAAATTAAATAAAGTCAAAACTCTATTCTTCAGTTACACAAAGAGAGCTGTTTTTTAAATTAAGATATAGGATTTTTCCTTTACTTGAATATCTTGCACATACAATATCAGTGACTCTATATATCAAATTTCAGAAGATTTTATTTTGTAATGTTATATAATAATTCTACAGTCATGTGTTTTGTTTCCTTGTGTGATTTCTCATAACACACAAACTTAAGCTATGAAAAAGTATAACCACATTCACATGAATAATTAACACTTTAGAGTTCTGGATATTTCTTTTAGGAGAATCTAGATTGGTACATCCTCTTTTATTTCACAATAAGGACAATTTCTTGTGCTAAAGGATATTTTAGTAATAGCTGCAAGATCCTATAATAGTGATGTAAGACAATGGAAAATTGCCAATTGATGTTACACTAATGTGCATATAAGGACCTGTATAATTTTTTAAAAATAACTATATCAACCTGAATAAAGACTTTACTTTTCAATAAAAGGTAAACAGTATTGTGGACCGAGTGGAAAGGAGAGTTCAATAACTGAGATAGAATATGAACTTTTGTCTTCTTAAAGTTAATAGTTTATACGTTTCAAATCATATATTATGGCAAATCCAAGAATATCTTAATTCTGTATTCAAAAATATTTTTGTTATTGTGTTTTGTGACAAGTAAATTTGCTTTGTGCTCAAGGTGGTACCATTGCTTTTGAAGGGACATGTTCAGGTGAAGACAGGCGTGGGGGGGGGTAGGCAATGACAACAAGCATTTAAATAAGATAAACTAAAAACTTAATAGATAGAACCTGAATCTCTTTATAGACATTTATTCCATCAAAATGTTTATGAAAAGCAACATTTGATAAAGAAATTTAAACTATTTTGCTCTTTATTTTATTAACAAACTTTCTTCTTTAGTACAGGTTAATTTAAAAATAAATGTGTATTAGCGTTAAATAAATTCCTTATCATCCTAATTCCATTTGTAGTAATAAAATTTAAGATAAAGAATTATAACTGAACAGTTAATATTGATATTTTACTAATATATCTTATAAAACATTTAATATTGCTATTTTATTCGTAAACCTATTGTTTACAGTTGGTTTCTTTTTGTGTCACACACGAACAAATAGCTTTCTTCTATTTAGAGAGTAACAAAATGTTCACACTGTCTTAATGATACTCTCATTTCTCCATAACTATTGCTCCTCTTACCTAAATCCCAGGCACCCTAACCTCTGCCATATATAAAATAATACATTTCTCTCTCTGAAAACTTCATTAATATGTACACTGCATTCTGCTTATTGCCATCAAATGCCCCCATATTTTCCTTCTAGCTTAATGACTCACTTCTTATGAATCCCTTTCCCATATTCACAACATACTTCTTTGATTTCTAACCTACAAAGTTTAACTAAGGTTCTCTTTGGAACCTTCAGACCCTGGTAGTCTCTCTGCTTGATCATGGGTATTTTCTGTCTTTCTAGTTTTTAATTTCCATATATTTATACAGTTAAAAATATATTTTACATAGATTTTACAGATTTGTTCATTCAACAAAGAAATGTGCACTTACATTTTTCTCTAATATTTCATTGATTTAAAACTTAATTCTCATTTTACACAATTCATTATTTGTAGATACAAGTCATATATCCAACTAAATTACTCAATGTTTTCCATAAGTCAACTTCCTTTCCTCTCTACAAGTTTCTCTTCTGTATTCACGTTTTGATTTATTTTGTGATCCAACAAATATACTAGTGTCATCACAATGACAGTGAGTTAATAACTCTCTATTGTACAGTGGTGGGTTCTCTATTGGTAAATTATGAATTAACCTGTTAATAAGCTGTTAATTGCAGTATTTCATCATTTCCCAGATCCCATCAGTAGTTGCACTTATTCTCTACCCATTTATGATTTACCTATTATTCTTTAGGCTCAGGATGAACATATTTACTTATTTAGACTATATTAGCAATTGAGGTACTTCACAAATGAGGCAGAGTGATCAATTATTTACAGTTCCTTTTAATATACTGCTCATCGGGGTAGAATACTAAGGCAAGAGAAGGGATACATATAGGAAAGAAAAAAATCACATTTTATCTATTCTCTATTTTCACATGATATGGATATATATATCCATATATATATATATGCATATATATATGTCAAATTTATTTCAGAAAACAAATAGTTCGGTAAGATATAAAAATCAATATTGATTTGCACCAAGGACAAAATCACTGGAAAAGAAATCATGGATTCACTTCCGTTCGCAATAGCTTCTAAGTCAAGAGAATATCTTGGAATATATCTAAATGGTTAAGTCATCTATAATACAAAATTCAAATCCCAGAGAATAGGAATTGATGAAGACATTTCCTTAGGCAGCTAATTTCCCCAAACAAATACATGTTATTTTATAAATAATGCTAATAAGTAAAGTAAAAAAAATCTACCATGTGAGTTGTTGGTGAGTGTAGTCAAAGTAACTGGTAAAAGAATGTACAATACATCTTTTCTTCTTGATTAACTCCCAACAAAATTGAAATTTAGTCTATACTGCTGAAGAAAAAGTAATTTCATTTCCTTCTTTCTGTATTTTTAGTATTGGTATTGTTCACATTTGTCTGCACCCATAAAATCATATTATTAAAAGTTTATGCAAAAAGTACCTCAGAAAATATTAGTAGTGCATCTTTTTTTTGAATTGGTTTATGAAATTGTATATTAATGTTAATTCACAAAGTAATTAGTATACTTTAACAAAATACTTCCTAGAAGCTTAATGTTTTCCAATGATTGACCTCTCTTTAGACATTCACTTTCCTTCTTTTCTTCCTCCTCTCCTGTCTTTTTTTCTCATTTTAAAACCTAATTACTTTGAGTCTAGAACTTTTCAGAGACAATATAATCATCAGACAAATACAGTGAGCATAAGGTCTAAAGTGGATAAAAAAAAACTAAATACAAAATCCACTACTGATCTGGCACCTTTCCCGCCCAAGGAGAGGTGTCCACCTTGGACGGGTCTCAAGGCCTGAGCTGGTAGGAGAGCCATCTTTGCTCTGGTGAATTGCCAGGGAGAGGATGACCTACAGAAGCTACACAGTTTCTGGGAAAGATCCTACTACAAAAGGCTATACTTAGCAAAACTGGAAAACCTGGATGAAATGGACAAATTCCTAGACAGATACCAGGTACCAAAGTTAAATCAGGATCAGATTAATGATCTAAACGGTCCCATTTCCTCTAAAGAATTAGAAGCAGTCATCAATAGTCTCCCAACCAAAAAGAGCCCAGGACCAGATGGGTTTGGTGCAGAATTCTATCAGACTTTAAAAGAAGACCTAATTCCAACTCTCCTCAAAGTATTCCATAAAATAGAAACAGAAGGTACTCTACCCAATTCATTCTATGAAGCCACAATTACTCTGATACCTAAA
>NC_034600.1:18815163-18847428 GCF_900095145.1 Mus pahari
GGGGAGGGTATAGGGAACTTTCTGGATAGCATTTGAAATGTAAATAAAGGAAATATCTAATAAAAAGTTCCAGTACCTACTGCATAGTACATTAGCAGAAATTTCCATATCTAAGAAAAATTTGAAATTTCAGAAGATTTAAAGACATGTTGAATATGATTTGATAGAGTTAATTATTTCCTCTGAAAACACCTTTCGTAGTTTTGAGTTTATGGTGGAAATCTAGATGAAAATATGTTGGACTTAGAGAGTCCAATATAGTGGATCTCTACTTCTCCACTGGTTGTTGTCAGTTGGTATAAGCCACCTTGACATTAGCCTCTCTTATTTATAAGCATATATTTTTTCATGTAGAAGAACCTCATGTAACAATAAGTGAAATAGACACAGAATTGTTTGATTTTCTTCATAATATTACTTATATTCCAATTGCTTAATTAAAATTAACTTTATCTTACTCATATCTACAAATAGCTAATTAATAAATATCATACTCACATAAAATACAATAAGAGCAGTAAAACTCTGGAAAGAAAGTTAAAATTTATTCAGTGTTAAGACATTTCTTATCCCTCTCCTTCGGGAATGGCAAATATGTCACCGAAAACTCTCAATACCTTTGTATAGTGGGTATCATTGTAATCCCCATTTAAAGTTGAAGACAGAAAGGCTTATAGAGGATATACTACCCATGAATTTCTAGAGCCCATCAGAAGATAAGCTTTAGCCTAGGCAGCAGTTAATTCAGGCTCTGGGCTTTGAAATAGCAAACAACTTTATCTTTCCCACAGGAATGAAAAATAAATGGTTTTTAATAAAGGAGGAGGAGAGAACAAGTTGGCTTCCAAGATAAGTATTTTGTTAACAACAATTAAACAGTACAATAAAACTGAATATTTTCAGATAAAAATTATTGTAGTCACATTGCTGATTGGTTTCCTCTATTCATTTGCATTCAAAAATACTGTAGTTATAGAGATAATGTTTTGAAACAAATAGGGAAATAATTTGATTTAATATTATATGGTTAATTCTTTTTTAAAATTGAATACAGATTCTTTTTTCACAGCATCCCAAACACAAATTTCTCTTCCTCCACCTCTCCCAGCAAGTCCCCCAAACTCCCCTCTACCACAGATCTAATGCTCCTCCTATTTCTTCTTCTGAAAAGATCAGGTTTCCAAGAGATGACAGCCAGACAAGACAAAACAAGCTACAGTAAGACAAGGCAAAAGCCCTCATATCAAGGCTGGCAACCAAATACAAGGAAGACAACCCTAAGAAAAGGCAAAAAATTCAGAAATACACCGGCTCAAACTAGTAGGAGGCCAGAAAAAAATATCTAGCTAAAATCCAGATCATGTAAGCATAGGACCAAACTCCTCAGACTTATAAAAGCCTCATGCTTGCCATTTCAGTCTCTGTGACACCTTGTGAGCCTTGCTTAGGTCATTTGGTGGACCCTGATCTTCTAATGGTCTTCCTCCTTTCCTACATTATTTTCTCCATATCTTCTGTGGAGTTCCTTAATGGCTGTGGAGAGGAATTCACTGCAAAAATCTAATTTAGACTCTCAGAATAATCTATAGCTGTAGGTCTCTGCAGCTACTCTCATCTGCTGTCTGTGGAATCATATTGATGACAACTGAATAAGGCATTGATCTATGAGTACTGCAGAATATTATCAGAAATAATTTTATTAATATTTGCCAGTCTTATTTTTACTTTGGGGTATCCAATGTCTAGTTCTTGTCCATCCACTTAATTCTCTTTGAGTTTCTATACAATGCTATTTTTTAAACTCACAGTATGGATTTTGTAGGAAGATACTTATAAAATATTTATATTGTAATTACAGGTATAGTTTTAAAGGAAAATATGAAATAATGAATGGTACCAACAATTTTTCTTAGCTAATTATCTAAATCAACATTTTGGATAACACCTTATCGAAAGTGTTAACAGTGGTTTTAAAAAATAATTTCTAAAATGTGCAGTAACATCTTATTGAAGGATAAAATTGACTTATATCTTAACCTCGTTTCACAGAGACTTTTGATAAATGTTTGCATCATGATAATTGAATCATTAATTGTAGAAAAGTTGCCTATTCAGAGATAAATATTAGACATAATATCCATCCATTAGAATAAATTTAAAGAAAACAAGGTAATTCATTAAAACAAAGTTTCACATAGCTTTATATAGATTTTCAGAGATGTCTCTGTGTTAGTACACAGTGGAGAAAATCATAGCAAAGCAGACAAGCTAAAGAGACTCAGTGGAAGTGAATACAAACAGTGTAGCTGGGGCTCTAGAGAACTGAAGTGACTGAACTCTACATTGTATACTGTGCAGTTGTAAAACAATGTTAAAACACCACTCAAATTATTATTAGTAATGAGAAATTATTTATTATTTAGTTCAAGTGAGCAGAATATTTACTTTCAACAAATGAGCAAAGGTATTGGGAGATGGAGATATGGGGACTCAGTCAAAAATTCAGAGGGGTTATCACCTAAGATGCTATCTGACATACTAGGTACAACATTAGTCATTTAAACTCACCTTGAATGCTTAGTGGAAGCTGCACAACTGCTTGTTTCAACTTCTGATAGCCTAATTCTAGCAAAGACTGTAAACATTCTCATACAAAGCAAAGGGATACACTTCTGGTGCTGGCCTAGCTGAGGAAATGCTATGACTGTTTCAAAAGTAATGATTCTGTGTATTTTCTGTAGATACAAATTGGCAAATGGCATGAAACATTGCCAGCTAACACTTTCTTGTACAGAAGCAGCAATATCTACTTTTGAAGGTTCACTTCTGGCCTACATGTACTATACATTCATTATAACACACATAGCTTCTCACAAGAAGAAAGGCACAGTTTGGTTGGGCTCAGGTCAAGCTGCAAGAGTGTAAAGCCAGAAAATTAGCAAAATGACACAGTGGCAAGACAAGCATTGAAAGTACCTGCAATGGCCAGGATAATAAGGCACAATAACAAGACTCAGCAAAGGAGTTCAAGTAGTGCCCTGGACTGAAATATGTATAATTAGAGAGAAAAATGTGAGAGCAAGAAAGCAAGAACAAGATAGACAGACATAGAAAGAAAACAAGCCAGAGACACAAAGGAAGACAGAGACAGACAGAGACAGACAGAACAGAAAGTTGAGGCTGAAGCAGAAAAGAAGGCTGTAAGGAGATTGAGAGGAGTTGTACATCTTGCTCTCCTGGAGATATCCAGACAAATCATATATTTAGGTATAAGAGTTACAAGTACTCAGATACTCTAGTCCAGGTCCTGCAAAAGGAAACTTCTATTAAGCATTAGAGAGTTCAACTCACAGTTATCAAATCAGTAACAAGTATTATTAAGGAATGAGGAATCTTAATTTCCTAGATCTACCAAAAGTTTTAATACTTGTAGATTAGTCTTGAAATATCTTTGGCTTACACAAGATCTGTAATAGTTAAATCCTAAGGGTTCTCTTTCTCAATACATGAAGAAGTGTCCTGGCCCTAAGCGTGTACCAATTGTGTCTGGTGCTTCCACTTCTCTCTTGCTTCCTTTATGTACTGAAGAATGTCAAACTATAGAAGAACAGAATCATCAGAGCTTCCTGTTTACTCACGACTTCTATCCAGGTAGCAGAATGGAATCAATCAGATCATTGGGGGCGTGCTTAGATTTCCTAATTCCTGTCATTCTTTATATCTTACCATGTCAGGGCAAGAGTATCTCTCCTACCCTCATGCTTCCTTTTAAGCTGAATTTATATCTTCAGTACATACCACATAGATAGAGTAACATAATCAAAGCTATTCTTTATGCGTATTTGAAGAAACCATTTAATCCAAATATCCAATCACAGACAGCAGAATCAATTCACACTGATAAAGAAATATCTATGAGAAAGCTAAACATAATGCACTAACCAGGAAACAAATTAGATTAACTCCACAGAGTTGTTCTGCAAATCAGAGAAGGTCAGTAAGGATTTGGGGTGGAGGTGGGGTTGTAAAACGAAGGGAAGATGTCACTGACAAACATTAAAGAATGGTATTCCATTGATTAAATCATTTTGTGGGATGAAAATAGACCAGAAACTTGTCTTTTTAAAATTTTATTTATTTACATCCCAGTAGTTGCTCTCCTCCCTCCCACAGTTCCTCACCCCATTCCTCCTCCATCTTGTCTCCAAGAGAGGTCCCCACCATAATTCTCCCTTCCCTGGGGCCTCTAGTCTATCAAGGATTAAGAAAATCTTTTCCCACTGAGGTCAGACCAGGCAGGCCTCTGCATACTTGTGCCAGTTGTGTCAGACCGGCCTATGTATGCTCTTGGTGGGTGGCTCAGTCTCTGGGATCTCTGAGTGATCCAGGTTAGTTGAAACCTCTGGCCTTCCTATGGGGTTGCCCTCCCTTTCAGCCTCTTCAGTCTTCCCCAGTTCAATCATAGATGTCCCTGACTTCAATCCAATGATTGGGTGTAAGTATCTGCATCTTTCTCAGTCAGCTGCTGCTAGGGCCTCTCAGAGGACAGCCATGCCAGTGAGAGATCAGATCCTTTGTGTTCAGACTCCATATTAGAAAACCTGACTTAAGTTTAAACTCAAGTAAACTAACAAGCCCGTACCTAGAATGAGTTTTCAGGTTATCCCCCACCCCAAACAAATCTAGCATCTTACACCAGTTTCCAGGTTACTATCCCTCCCCTGTGCACCCCCAGCAATAAGACCTGCATCTAGTACCAATTTCTAGGCTACTCCCCCAACAAATTTGCACCTCCGGGTTACAAGCCCACCCCTGCCTAACAGTCACGAATCAGGAGGAAAGCAGAAGTTAAATTCATCTTTTGGCTCCCAGGCCCAGGCAATTATGGTAAAGGCCACATCAAGCCCCCAATTAGATGTTTGGTAAGTAAGAAACACTGGTCCCTCACTTGGTAAAACCTTGTCGCCATGAGTTTTCTGGGTTTTTCTCCACTGAATCCATTGTATGGGGATGAGATAAACCCAACATCTAGCTTGTGAATAAAGACCTTTTTATGATTAGATCATATTGTCTCCTGATTGGTCATTCAGGATTCTTGAATGCTTCCTTGTACTACTCCAGGCTCCTGTTTGTAAGCATATCATAGCATCAGTGATGGTGTTGGGACTTGGTGACCCCAGAAATGAGATGGATCCTAAGTTAGTTGGTCACTAGACTACCATTCTTTAGTCTTGTCTCCAGTTTTGTCCCTGCAGCTCTTTTAGATAGGAATAATTCCAAGTCAGAAATTTTGACAGTGTTTAGTAACCCTGCTCCTCTACTTGAGTCCCTATCTATCAACTGTAGGTAGACTCTGAGTTCCCTCTCTCTAATGTTGTGTTGGGCATTTTGGTTAAAGTCACCCCCATTGAGTCCTAAAAGTCTCTCACTTCCTGAGATATATATATATATATATATATATATATATATATATATATATATATATATACATGCATAACACTTATCTTAGATTAGTATCAAACTAACTTTAGACAAATACTGGCTTTGAACTTGTAATCCTCTGTCTCCATGACTTGGATCCAGGGATTATAGATATGCACATCTATCCTGTCTTATTTATCTTATTTCCAGGACAAAAATATTTTAGTGTTTCTTCTACTCTTTGTTGATTAATAATGTATCCTCCACAATGCTTTCTTTTTGTACACAAACAGTAGTAGAATTGAATACAGTAAGTATACAATAAGTGTCATTATTTTTATACAAATCAATTATTGTGAATTATATTACTCCTCTGCTGGCAAAGCAAAATTATTCACTGGTTCACTGCTGCTATTTAGATATTTTTTCGATTACTGAAGCTCAGATTTTAGTAGCGATTACTAGATTGAATTTCATGGTGATAAATGTTAACAAAAGCAAGCATCAGTACTTCAATTTTATATTTTATGCAACTATTTACCTAATTACTAAAAAATGAAATTTACATATATTATCCAAATTTCTCTTCTTTTCCTGTGATAAAGCACTCTTTATAAGCTATTTAAAAGAGAAAGTATTTACCTTGTCATTAGTTGCAGAAGGGTTACAGTCCATGGTCACAAAATCAGGAGGCTAATCATTCCTATTGCATCTTCAGTGTCTTTGTCAGGGATTTTATCCCTGCACAAACACCATGACCAAGAAGCAAGTTGGGGAGGAAAGGGATTATTCAGCTTACACTTCCATACTGCTGTTCATCACTAAAGGAAGTCAGGACCAGAACTCAAGTAGGTAAGGAAGCAGGAGCTGATGCAGAGGCCATGAAGGACTGTTACTGGCTTGCTTGCCCTGGCTTGCTCAGCTTGCTTTCTTGTACTACCTAAGACTAGAAGCCCAGGGATGACACCACCTACACTGGGCCCTCCCCCCTTGATCAATAATTGAGAAAATTCCTTACAGCTTGATCTCATGGAGAAATTTCCTCAATGGAAGCTCTTTATTCTGTGATAACTCCAGTTTCTGTCAAGCTGACACACAAAACCAGTCAGTACATCCAGTATGGTTGCAGAGAATGAACAAGAATGATTGCAAAACCTTAAGACTTCTTCAAGCCAAGTACTTCTCCCATCCAATTTTCAGCTTTTGAAAGCTTCCTTGTGTTCCCAAATACCTTCACCTGCCAGAGACAAAACTTTCAAATACATGAACTTATGGGTAAATATCGCATTCAAAACACTACTCAAATATGAATGAAAGAAACAACAAATAATGAAATATCTCTCTGGAAATTGTCAGGGACTCCCATAACTAGATGTTCCCATAACAACTGCTCACATTGTTGTTTTTCGTTGCCCAGAATAAGTAGATGAAATTATCACTCATTTTCAATGAAGATGTTGGAGAAATCTATCTGAATTTCCTTATTTGATAAGGAAATTCTCTCCTGATGGTTTGCTTACTTTATGTCAGAAGTTGAAATGAAGGATTATGGAAATAAAAAAAACAAAAAAGGACTTATCCCAAAATGAGCCTTGTAGGCTACAAGACCAGGCTCATTTGTGAGATATGCTCTCTAGTATGATAGTGGTATAGAGGGGTAGCTAACTGCTTTCTGATTTAATATAACATTAAACTTCATTCACTGAAAAGTCTTTTTTCCTGCCTTTATTTTTTATTAAGTTATTTTATTTATTTACATTCCAAATGTTGCCTTCCTACCACATCCTGCTTCCCATTGTTTTTCACCCTTTCTCATCTCAAATTTGCCTCCACAAGGTTGCTCTTCACTTCTGCCAGCCTTGCTCTTCACTTGTGTATCAAGTCACAGCACTTCTCTGCTACATCTGTGCCAGAGGCCATGGACCACCCAATGATTGTTCTTTGGATAGTGGTCCAGTTTCTGGGAGCTCTAAGGGATCCAGGTTAGTTGATACTGTTATTCTTCCTATGGAATTGCCATCCCTTTCAGTTTCTTCAATCCTTCTCTAGGAGTTCCAGATTTCAATCCAATGGTTGGCTGTAAATATTTACATCTATCTCTGTCAGTTGCTGATAATTTATCTGTGAAAATACATGCTAGGCTCCTGTCTGTAAGCATATGGCATCAGTAGTAATATCAGTGATTGGTGACTTCACATGTGTTGGATTCCAAGTAGGGCTGGTTACTGGATGGTCTTTCCTTCAGTCTCAGCTCTATTTTTGTCTCTGAATTTTATTTAGAAAGACATTTTTGTGACTGGTACTGTAAACCTGGTCACGATTTAGGAGATCATATGGTCAAATGATTAGGCTACTGCTGTTATGAAAAAAGTCCATTGTCCTGAATTTCAACTTATGTCTAAAGCCATAGAATTGTGTTACTCTCAACTCCAGTCAAAATGGTTTTGTTTTGTTTTGATTTTCCAGTTTATAATGAAAATTTGATTGCTGCACAAACCCATAATTATTCAAAGTATCAAGTATAAATAATCATGAGTTCTCAACTTGCATGAATAATTCATATAGACCTCTTCTACTCAAGGCTCAAGGAACAGTATGGAGAACTGGGCTATAAGAACATAAATGCTGGTGTGTGAAAAGAGAACTGTAAAATGCAGACTTCAGGACATGGCTTGCCTGTTGTACACTTTAAGACAAAAAGCCTATACAATACCAATCAAATTCAAGTCCTGATTGGAGGTGGGCACAGTGAAATCACCTTGGGAAAATGTTAGCATGCCATAGTGTCTGAGAAAGGGAGCATCAATCTACATTGAATAGATGTTTGATGGTCAGTTGTCCATACTATGGTAGATAACACCATAAGCATATGCATGTAGGCATTAGTAATTTGTTTCAAAAGGTTAATAATACTAACAACAAAAATATGATGTCAGGATGGAGTTATGTGATGTACTAGAGGTATTTAGAAGGAGGTAGTAAAAACGTATATTATAAAATGCATTGTAAAAAATTCAAAGAATATTTTTAAAACCTAATAAAGCCTGTATTTCATGGCATTATTTAAAACACTCAGATGTCTGTATATTTTTGTTTATTTCATCTAAAGTTTTAGCTTATTCCTTGACAGAAGTTGTTTCACATTTCAGTTAGAGATGTCAATTTGATTTTTAAAGTTCACATGCAACATTAGTTCAAAATTTGAGTTTTACAATCTGGTTAAATAGGTGTTAAAGTTCAAGTTTCAAAAAAATTATTATTCTCTCTCAGTATCTCTGTGCCTTAAAATTAAGTGAGATTCGGGGAGGGACAACATTCACTCAATGTTTAACCCCTTTCATTTATGCCTTTTATTTAAAATAGAACAATCTATTTATATATGGATTTTCAAAGTGTATTTCAAAAAATAAGAGAATTCTCATAGACAGCATAACTGCCAATAGATATTTCACTAGCAGAATTATTGCTGAATAGTATAACATTGTGCAGACATACTACAGTTTCTGTATTAATATTCAGTTGAGACATCTAGGTTGTTTCCAGTTTCTGCCTTTTACAAATAAAACCTGTTATGAATATAGCAGACCGTGTGATCTTGTTGGATGCTGAAGTGTCTTTTGGGTTTATGCCCAGCAGTGGTATAGCTGGATCTTGAAGTAGAACTATTCCCAAACTTTTGAGAAACTTCCAAATTGATTTCAAGAGTGGTTGTACAAATTGCCCTCCCACCAGCAGTGGAGTAGTGTTCCCCATGCTCTAAAATGTTGTAAGGGATTTGATATACTTTGAACTTTTGATCTTAGATATTCTGATGGTTGTGAGGCAGAATCTTTGAGCCAACATATTTTGCTGGCAAATGGATGAAACTAGGCACTATTCTGAGTGAGGTATCCCAGAAACAAAAGAACATGCATAATAGTAATATGGCATAACTATCCTTTGAGAGACTGTCCAGCAGCTAATGAAAAGAGTTGCAGAGATCCCACACCCAAATATTAGATGGAGCCTGGGGAGTCTTATGGAAGATTTGGGAGAAGGACTGAGTGACCCAAAGAGGACAGGGACTCCACAAAATAACCAACAATGTCATATATCTTGGATCCTTGGCTGCTCCTAGAGACTGAATCACCAGCCAAAAGACAAGCACATGTTGGACCTAGGCCTTCTGGACATTTGTAGCAGTTGAACATCTTGGTATTCATGCTGGTCCCCCAACAAGTGGAGCAGGGGCTGTCCCTGAACCTGTTGCTTGCTGGCCTGTAGATCTTGTGCCCCTAAATGGACTGCCTTTTCTAGCCTTAGTGAGAGGGAATGTGCCTAGTCTTTCAGCAACATGATGTGTCTCTCCATGGGGGGTGGAGCACCCACTGGGGAAGCTTCCACTTCTCCAAAGAAAAACAGAAAGTGAAATAGGAGAGGACATGCATGAGAAGTGACTGGGAGGAGAGGGAGTGCTGATATTGGATTGCAAAGTGAATGAATTATATACATTTTTTAAGAGAGGAACTCCCATGAATACAATAGAATAAGAAATATGAAATGACAATTTAATTGATTGTGTACCTGATCAATTTCAACTGGTAAAACATATAATCATATTGAGCTCCATCTCTTAATTTTTAATGAATCTAAAACAGTTCAAGCAGTGGTTTTTATTATCAGTTATACTATGCATGCAAAAAGCTTTAGTAGATTTCTTTTCCAATAAGAATACCCATAAATCCAATTGAAATGTACTTGCTTTATAGTTAGTATTTAGTCTGCTCCTTGAGAACTAATACATCTGGTATACGTACCACCTACCTACAGGAATGATAACAGATGCTTGCTGAGGGTGGCCTGTTTTTTTTTTTTTTTTGTTTTTGTTTTTGTTTTTTTGTTGTTTTTTTTTTTTCTGGTAGTGGGGTCTTATAGGGCAAAATCATGTTTTTTTTTAATTAGATATTTTCTTCATTTACATTTCAAATGCTATAACCAAAGGTCCCATAACCCCCCACCCTGCTCCCCAATCCACCCACTCCCACTTCCTGGTCCTAGCATTCCCCTGTTCTGGGGCATATGATCTTCACAATAACAAGGGCCTCTCCTCACATTGATGGACTACTATGCAATCCTCTGCTACATATGCAACAAGAGACACAGCTCTGGGGGGGGGGGTACTAGTTAGTTCATAGTATTATTCCCCCTATACGGTTGCAGGCACCTTTAGCTCCTTGGGCACTTTCTCTAGCTCCTTCATTAGGGACCCTGTGTTCCATCCAATAGGTGACTGTGAGTAACGACTTCTGTATTTGCAGGCATCGGCATAGACTCACACGAGAGTGCTATGTCAGGGTCCTGTAAGCAAAATCTTTCTGGCATGCAATAGTGTCTGTTGTTATGTCTCCCTTTTCATTTCTGATTTTGTTAATTAGGATATTGTCCCTATGCCCTCTAGTGAGTCTGGCTAACGTTTTATCTATCTTGCAGATTTTCTCAAAGAACCATCTCCTGGTTGGTTGATTCTTTGAATAGTTCTTTTTGGTTTCCACTTGGTTGATTTCAGCCCTGTGTTTGATTATTTCCTGCCATATACTCTTCTTGGGTGAATTTGCTTCCTTTTGTTCTAGGGCTTTTAGGTTTTCTGTCAAGCTGCTCTCTCTAGTTTCTTTTTGGAGGCAATCAGAGCTATGATTAGGAATGCTTTCATTGTGTCCCATAAGTTTGGGTATGTTGTGGCTTCATTTTTATTAAACTCTAAAAAAGTCTTTAATTTCTTTCTTATTTATTCCTTGAACAATGAAATGTATCATTGAGTAGATTGCTGTTTAGTTTCCATGTGATTGTTGGCTTTCTATTATTAATCCTGTAATTGAAGAGCAGCCTTAGTCTGTGGTCATCTGATAGGATGCATGGGATCATTTCAATACTTTTGTATCTGTTGAGGCCTGTTTTGTGACCAATTACATGGTAGATTTTTGGAGAAGGTGCAATGAGGTGCTAAGAAGAATGTGAATCCATTTATTTCATAATTTCTGTTAGATTCAATGTGTCTCTTATTAATTTCTGTTACCAGGTTCTGTGCATTGATGAGAATGGGGTGTTGAAGTCTCCCACTATTATTGTATGAGGTGCAATATGCGCTTTGATGTTTATAATAGTTTCTTTAATGAATGTGGATGACCTAGCATTTGGTACATAGATATTCAGAATTGAGAGTTCATATTGGAAGATTTTACCTTTTTTGAGTATGAAGTGCCACTCCTTGTCATTTTTGATAACTTTGGTTTGGAAGTCGATTTTTTTCGATGTTAGAATAGCTACTCCAGTTGTTTCTTCAGATCATTTGCTTGGAAAATTTTATTCCAGCCTTTTTCCCTGAGATCATGTCTGTCTTTTTCCCTGAGGTGGGTTTCCTGTAAGTAGCAAATTGTTGGGTCCTGTTTATGTAGCCAGTCTGTGAGTCTATGCATTTTATTGGGGAATTGAGTCCATTTATATTGAGATATTATGGAAAAGTAATTGTTACTTCCTGTTATTTTTGTTGTTAGAGTTGGGATATTGTTCTTGTGGCTGTCTTCTTTTAGGTTTGTTGAAGGATTGATTACTTTCTTCCTTTTTCTGGGGCATAGCTTCCATCCTTGTGTTTGTGTTGTCCCTTTATTATCCTCTGAAGGCTGGATTCATGAAATGATATTGTATGAATTTGGTTTTGTCATGGAATACTTTGTTTTCTCCATCTATGGTAATTGAGAGTTTTGCTGGGTATCGTAATCAGAGCTGGCCTTTGTGTTCTCTTAGGGTCTGTATCACATCTGTCCAGGATCTTGTGGCTTTCATAGACTTTGGTGAGAAGTCTGGTGTAATTCTAATACGTCTGACTTTTATATGTTACTTGATCTTTTTCCCTTACTGCTTTTTAATATTCTATCTTTATTTAATGCATTTGTTGTTCTGATTATTATGTGTCTGGAGGAATTTCTTTTCTGGTCCAGTCTATTTGGAGTTCTGTAGGCTTCTTGTATGTTCACGGGCATCTCTTTCTTTAGGTTAGGAAAGTTTTCTTCCATAATTTTGTTGAAGATATTTGCTGGCCTTTAAGTTGAAAATCTTTGTTCTCATCTACTCCTATTATCTGCAGATTTGGTCTTCTCATTGTGTCCTGGATTTCCTGGATGTTTTGAGTTAGAAACTTTTTGCCTTTTGCATTTTCTTTGATTGTTGTGTCCATGTTCTCTATGGAATCTTCTGCACCTAAGATTCTGTCTTCTATTTCTTGTATTCTGTTCCTGATGCTCATGTCTATGGTTCCTGATTTCTATTTCTAGAGTTGTCTCCCTTTGGGTTTTCTTCATTTTTTCCTACTTCCCTTTTTAGGTCTTGGATGGTTTTGTTCAATTCCATTACCTGTTTTGTTGTTTTCCTGTAATTCCTTGAGGGATTTTTGTGCTTCTTCTTTATGGGCTTCTACCTGTTTAGCAGTGTTCTCCTGTATTTCTTTAAATGAGNTATTAATGCCCTTCTTAAAATCCTCTACCAGCATCATGAGATATGATTTTAGAATCAAATCTTGCTTTACAGGTGTGTTGGGGTATCCAGGACTACCGGTGCCCTTCTCACCTTAGCTATCAAACCTGTGAAAATAGTATGTAAAAGAAAATTAAAATAAGCAAGAAATCAAATTTCATTCTTTTCTTCTTCCTTTTCCCTTACCATGTGCCCTGGAAAAATACAAAATCATTACTTTTTCCTCATTTGAGAACCATTATTTCACAAGAGTGCCTTACTTACACATCATTCATTGTTCCCTCTTGTAGAGTATTTCATTCTTTAAATTTGATTTTGCCTCATTTAAACAAGAAACATTAGCATGCTTGATTTTTCCATATTCTGCTTTCTCTTTTGCACTTTGACCATTTTGACCATTGCATGTACTGTAATACATAGAGAATGGGGAATTGCAATGAACTACTGTGTAGTTATCCAGTACAAATGCAGGTAACATTAAAAAATGAAAACAAGGGTATAGATGACAGAGAAAACTGTGATGAGGGGTCAGAATAAAGATCATTGTGTCATTAACATTGCAAATATTTTACAAAAGTAATTTTATATACAGGCATCAGAATAACTTCTGCAAACTGTAAAGAAATTTACGGCTCTATACTGTATAATTTTCCAAATGTTTTTCAAGTATGGATGAATATGCATATCAAGAATACCCATCTAACAGGAGGAAGTATCTCTTACTGTTATTGTTAAAACATCTTTTATGAAGTTGTCATTGACTTACTGATAACATGAAAGTAAAATATGTATCCCTACCTTGAAACCATTAAGATTATACTAAAGGGAGAATGCTTTTATTATTTACCACTTCTTCATTAAAATATAACTGAAATATAAATTGTAATATATAATAAATTATAATTCAGGTTCTGATATTAAATAAATGTTTTATACATGTTCTTTTCTGTTTATACAAGACCATAGATACATTGCAATAGGGAAATAATTAAATAATAAAAGCTTTCAAATATATTCTAGGGCTATAGGAATTTTATATTGTCAAAGCCTTCCAATGATCTTAAAAGTATATCCCAGGAATTCCATTAAATTCAATAACACATAGCATAATTCACTACTATGTAACAATTTGGACTTTTTAAATTTTATTTTAATTAATTTCATCTTATTTTTGAAACAAATTCTCATATAGCTCAGACTGTCCTCCAACTCCCTTTGTTACAGAAACTTGTCATAAACTTCTATCACTCACACACACACACACACACACACACACATACACACACACACATACACATGAACTATCACAAATATATTATTTAACTGTTTCTTCTTTTATAAAGGTATGTTTTATATATGTTCATACTTTTACAAAGGAAAAACTGAATATTGGTTAGGTGAATATAATACAGTCTTCCTGGTTTAACTTTTTATAAAATAAATTATTAATTCAGCACTAAAAGTATTTGCTTAGGTAGACAGACTCTATGTAGATGGTAGGGAGAAGGACCATGGCTAAATAATAAAGATGGCAATTTTCCAAGGTAGCTGGAAAATTATCATCCACATTCCTGATAGGAGACTTAAGTTTGGA
This sequence comes from Mus pahari, assembly GCF_900095145.1. NCBI lineage: Eukaryota > Metazoa > Chordata > Mammalia > Rodentia > Muridae > Mus > Mus pahari. The sequence continues at coordinate 18,829,685 of NC_034600.1, forward strand.
AGCTTAAACAAACAATTCCTAAGCTCTGTCCCCTACCAGCAAGATCTGTGATGATAGATTAGCTTACCAAGGTCAAGCTCAAGGTCAAGGATTGGTAAGGATTTGTTTGTTAGACTAAAGCCTGAGCTAGTCAACCATTCTATTATTTTTCAAACTGACCAATACTACATAGGAAAAGTAAGACTCTTCAGGTGCTTACCCCCCCTACCCATTCTTCAAGAAGAGAGTTGAATTTTTGACCTTTCTACATCCCTACTCTGCATTGCAGAAGGCCTTTTTCTCTATGGCTGCTACCAATTATTTGTTTACTCCCCACCAATGAAGGTCTTTCTTCAACTGCAAAACAAACAAACAAACAAAAAGAAACAAGGTAAGAAAAAGGATTAAGAGTATAAAAATGACATACTTTGTATTGAAAACCCATGTCTTTGTTATTGTTTGTCTGTTAGTCAAGACAATATAAAAAAGAGTTAACTGTGAAGACAGTGTCTCAGTTGAAAGACTGCCTAGATCAGACTTGCCTGCAGCAATGACTTTGTCACATTTTCATGAATAACAACTGGTCTGCAAGGGCTATGTCCATGCTGAATCATACCACCATGGGCATGTTGTCCTGAGATTTACAAGAAAACTGGATGAGCAGCATCAGCTACCAGTCAGTAGAATTCTCCTGTGAGCTGTACATCATTCCTTACCTCTAGGTTTCTGTCTTGAGTTTCAACCCTGATGCTGACTAACATCAGTAACAAATTATTTTATCAACCTATTCTTCCCCATGTTGTCATTAGTCACACTGTCTATTTTGACAATGGAAAGTACAGAAGGCTATCTATAGTCCTAAGAAGATGTTCTCTTTTATTTTAGTTGCACATGTCTTGAGACATATTTTACCAGAAGAGAAAAACTCATTTGATTGTTCTGCATAATTTGGTTTTGAAAGGAGGAATATTATTTGAAGCATTTCAAAGTTGCCCAGGTATTTATGTGCTCAGATAACCACAAAAGTACTTTTGCTTAAGATCTCTTGTATGGCATACAAATGGTCTTTATAAAGCAATGCTCAATTTCTCGTATTTTAAATTAAATTCCTATGGCTTTTTGTCAGTGTAGTGGAAAGGAACATGAAATCTGACATATTGAATCAGTCCATTGCTCCATCAAGTAGACTATTTTCCTTCCAATAATGGTCTATGAAATGAGACTTCAGAGAAAAATAAAGTATATTGCACATTGCAAATTTTGAAAGATCTTACCTAATGTTCCTGATTCAGTCCCATGTAGGCATTTCAGAGAGAACTATGAGGTCAGAGCAATATAAAAATCTCACATTACCTTAACCAGAAAAGTACTTCCACTGTATTTCTTATTTCCTACTTTCAGCTAACAATAGTTTATGTTCTATTTAAAGGCACTTTTATCAGATTGTGTAACTCAAGAATGTGATACCATCATTCCTATTGAATTTAGACATTCTGTGAAAGTCTGACCTCATTGGTTTTACTTTTGATTGTTTTCTGGAAATGTTTATATGACTCTAGGTATCTTTACCTTCTCTAAATTGATTAATATTCCCCTTATCTTATATTCTTAAAAGGTTAGCTGATACTATAACATAGTCAAAGAATATCCGCCCTTCTTAGTACAGAAAAAACATATAATAAATGTAAAATTTAGAGAGAGATAGGTTTAAGACACTTTATAATGCTGTATACTATTTGGAACTGTTACATGCTTATTGTAAATGTAATTAAATCAATCAAAAATTTATCTTTAAAACTTCCTCTAATTTTGATATGTGCTTCTCTTGACCAGTGACATATATTTCCAGAAATAATGAATATCAGTTCTTGGAAATAGAAAAAAATATATAACTTGTTTATTACAAAGTCTGAAGTTCTCAGCAGGACCTAATTTTGAGTGCTAAATGAAAGATAAAAGATCTTCCATAAAGAGATTGTGTGAGTAACACTGAATATGTCAACACACTGTGTGTGTTGTTTGTCATTGGTTGAGTTATAGATGTAATAGAACCTTTATAGAGTTTCTTAACAGAATTCTTAGAATAAACAATTCAGTTTTATATTATTAAAATTATACTGGTCCAGAATACTCCATTTCTATTATGGAAAAGGCCAGAGAATCTGAGTGTGTATAATTATTCTCACAATCATACTTCGGGTGGGAGGAAGGATAGAGTAGAGACATAAAGAAATAGTCAAGAAAGTTTTTCATTAAAATAAAACAACAACAAAAAGAAATTCCTCAATAGGACCTTACGATCAGGTTACTTAGAGTAACCAATAGCTTTGCCAATTACCTGTGAAGTTTAAGAGGCCTATTGTACCTGTTGGTAAGAGATTCAATAACTGCAACCAAATTTTCACCATGGAGATTTTACTTTATGTTGTAAACTGTCTAATTGGGTCATAGCATGCCAAATTATATGGTGACTTAACTTAAATTCCTTTCATATATTTGGGAAGCTTTTACAGTATTGGATTTATACATGGCTTTTCAAAATGTCTGTCCCTGTCTTTGTTCCATTCTTTTCTGTGCTGTCCTTCACTCCCCAATCCATTCAATTCCTTTATTCTAATTTTCAATTTATCACTTTATAACAATGTATTTAACTTTGTATCCCTTGGGAAATGTCCTCCTCTCTCCTAGTTCTTAACTTGGTTCCTACTCTATGTGTCTACTGCACAGAAACACACAGATGTCCACATCCATTTATGCTGTAGAAGAAACATAGGAATAAAATAAATAAATAAAATAAATACTGATGACATACTGATATATGATTACATTGGTGGTAAAGTTTTAAATCTAAGTTTACTTATCTATATTTCATCATTATGTATGTGTCAGAGTCAGTTGACTACTTATGGTAGATATCTTCCTCCTTGCATAATATGCACAGATTTTATTTGTAATTTCCATATAATCTATATTTATTTTCTTTAACACAAAAAATAAAGCACTGATAGATCATTGAAAAACTCAGCTCTCCTGAGAGAAGCTTCTTCTTCTTGTAGATAGTAACTAACAGAGACCCACAACTGGGCAGGGTCCAGAGAGAGAGAAATGCGGCAATCATCTCCAACTGGAGTATCTCCATTGAACCCCTTACTTCAATGTTCTGGAATGAAAGTGAAAGAAGATGCAGAAAGATCTTAAGAGCCAGGGTTGGAGGATTAATCTAAGAAAATAACATCATTCACTTGTAATAGGCTTGATACATATATGAGTCTGTTTGGTTCAAACCAAAAAAAATCTAATGTAAGTACTGAGAAAGGGCATTAGACACACTGTCTTACCCCTACTCGAGAAGTGATTTTGAATTTCCTGTTTCTGTTGTTATGTCTCTCTCTTCATTTCTGATTTGTTAATTTGGATACTGCCTCTTGGCACTTTATTTCATTTGGCTAGGGGTTTATCTATCTTTTTGATTCTTTCAAAGAACCAGCTTTTTGATTTGTTGATTCTTTGTATTTTCTCTGTTTCTATTTGGTTGATTTTGGCCCTGAGTTTAACTATTTTCTGCTGTCTACTCCTATTGATGAGTTTGCTTCTTTTTGTTCTAGAGCTCTCAGGTTTGTTGTTAAGTTGCTAGTGTAAGATCTCTCCAATGTCTTTACCAGGGCACTTAGTGCAATGAATTTTCCTCTTAGCACTGCTTTCATTGTGTTTCATTAGTTTGGGTATGATGTGTCAACATTTTCATTAAATTCCAGGAAGTCTTTAATTTCTTTCTTTCTTTATTCCTTGACCAAGTTATTATTGAGTAGATAGTTGTTAAGTTTCCACTTGTATGTGGACTATCTATTGTTTTTGCTGTTACTGAAGACCAGCCTTAGGCCATGATGATATGCATGGAATTATTTCAGTCTTCTTGTATCAGTTGAGGGTTGTTTTGTGACTAATTATATGGCCGATTTTGGAGAAGGTAGCATGAGGTGCTGAGAAGAAGGTGTATTCTTTTGTTTTAAGGTGAAATGTTGTGTAGATACCTGTTAAATCCATTTAGTTCATAACTTCTCTTAGTTTCACTGTGTCTCTGTTTAGTTTCTGTTTCAGTGACCTATCTATTGGTGAGAGTGGGGTGTTGACCTCTCCTACTATTATTATATGGGCTTCAATGTGTGTTCTGAGCTTTAGTAAAGTTTCTTTTATGAATGTGGGTGCCCTTACCTTTGAGGCATAGATGTTCATAATTGAGACTTTCTATTTTGTGGATTTCCCTCTTGATGAAAATGAAGTGTTGTTCCTCATCATGTTTGATAACTTTTGGTTGAAAGTCTATTTTATTGGATTCTAGAATGGAAAATACAGAGGAGGGTGATCCTGTAGGAGGACCAGCAGTATCAATTAACCTGGATTCTTAAGATCTTTCAGACACTAGATCACCAACCAGGCAGCATACAGCTGCTGAAATGAGGCCCCTAACACATATACGTGAGAGGACTGTCAGAACTAGGCTTAGTCAGAGAAGATTCACCTAATGCTCAAGAGACTGGAGGCCCTAGGGAATTTAGTGGTCTGGTGGAGGGGGCCAGGAAGTGGAAACATCCTTGTGGAGACAGGGTGAGAAGAGAAGTTATGGGATGTGGGAAAGTTGAAAGGTGGATTGGGAGGGGAATAAAATCTGGAGTGTAGAAATAAGAAAGAAAAATATAAATAAATATTTAAAAAGAAGTTATTTATAATTGATAACGGCTAGGAAAGGGAAATTAGTTTTCTTCAATGGAGTGTCTACTATACTGCAATGTGGTTTGTCGTCCATAGTGGTTAATCAAAAGGAAACAGAAACTCTTTATTTTGTGTGTGTTAATGGGTTTGTTCCTTCTCAATTTGTTTTATTTGTTTATTTGTCTATTTTTTGTTTATGCTTGTTTGTTTGTTTCAATGGTTGTGTTTGGAGAGAGAGAGAGAGAGAGAGAGAGAGAGAGAGAGAGAGAGAGAGAGAAACTGAAGTTTGGTGGTGGTTTAACGGGAGAAGACCTGGATGGAGTTGGGAGAGGAGAAAAATATAATCAAAATACATTAGGTGAAAACATTTATAATAGAAAAGTTACTTTCAGATTTCTGTTGAGACCTAGCTAAGTCATTAAGACATGTAATAGGAACTCTTGCATCCCTAAAGCAAAGCAACCTCTGAGAAAAGCTTAAGGGGTGAAGGATTTATTTTGAATCATACTTTTAATGTATTTAAATCATCAAAGCAAAGAGAACAATTGTAAGGCCAATAAAATTACAGAAAAGAATTAGAAGAAGGATCAAGAAAGATATGTCATCAAATGACCTTAAATGTATATAAATATTAATTCATAGTAAATTAAAATATGGGGGCTGGAGAAATGGCTCAGGGTTTAAGAGCACTGACTGCTCTACCAGAGGTCCTGAGTTCAATTCCCAGCAAACATATGCTGGCTCACAACCAACTGTAGTGGGATCCAATGCCCTCTTCTGGTGTGTCTGAAGACAGCTACAGTGTACTCATACAAATGAAATAAATAACTGTTTATAAAAAAAGAAAAGTAAAATATGATTATACAATAATGTTTCTGTTCATAAATATTATTTTGATTGAATGAATATAAATATAATTCATGTGAATAAAATTTATATACAAAGTATAGCAAGGGAAGTAACTACAAAAACTTATCTATTGAGCCCTAAATATGCATAATAAGGAAGTGCAAATAAATACAATATAGCCTCATTTTAGTAGCTTCCAGCATGACTGCAAAATTGTCTCTTCCTAGTTTACCTCTTATATTCCCAGGCAATTTTACAGAAATACACAACCTATTTACTTCTGTCTTCTACTGAATGAGATGTAGATGCTACATTAGATGATGAGTGTGAAATGTTTCAGTGATTTGTGAAAACCTGTAATTATTATGATGAGACTTATTAGCTGATTCTTCTGTGGATCTGGGTAAACCATGTCATATTTGGAATGTTAATACATGGTGTCTTAATGTATTCTGAAGAAAAAGTTTAAATTAAATTGACTATTAATGTAAGAGTTGTTTATGATGTCATGTATGAAAGTAACTATATTTTTATTAATGGAAAATACTATGTAAAATCTTAGATTATTTTTTGAAAAAGCACTATAGTATCTAAGAACATTTAAATCATTAAAAAATTATTTTTTTGAAAAATTAAAATATTAAAAATTATTTGCAAAACCAAGGATCCTCATTTGTGCTTTATTCTTTAACTCTTTAGGGTCTGTAGTGTATATTTGTATATTCTCTATTTTTGGCTAATATCTACTTATCAGTGAGTACATACCATGGATGTCCTTTTGGTTCTGGGTTACCTCCCTCAGGATGATATTTTCTGAGGCAGAGGGAGGGAGATATATGGATAAGAGAGCAGAGAAAAAAGGGAAGAGGGAGACATGATCATGTATGATTTAGAGACACAAGAAAGAGACCTAAATGTCCAAGAGAATAAATGGAAATATGAAGCGGCCGAAGATGAGGGGCAGGAGGAACCTCTAAAATTTTCCAGAGTCCCAGGTTGGAGGAGGCCCCAAGAACTCAGTTGAGATGACCATAATCAACTGTCCAAGAGAGGGAATATAGAACCTGAAGAGACTAATTCCAGGAGTCAGTCATTACCCTAATGGAGGGATGGAATCATCAAACAACCTACAAATATTTGTACCAAAATTGCTTCTGTCTATAAGAAATGAAGGGAAAAATGGAGCAGAGACTGATAGAATGGCCAATCAGTTTCAGGTGCAACTTGTTATCCATCCTATCAGTGGGCAGCAAAATGTGACACTATTTCTGATGCTATGTTGTGTTTGAAGACAGGAACTTAGCATGGCTATCCTCTAAGAGGATCACCTGCAGCTAACTGAGACAGATGAGATGCAGATACAGCTAAACATTGAGCAGAGGTTGAGGACCCCTATGGAAGTTTTAGGTCGAAGGAACTGAAGGGAACGTCAACTCCATAGAAATACCAACATTGTCAACTAACATAGACACCTAGGAACTCCCAGAGACTGAACCAGAAAAAAAAGAACATAAATGGTCTTGTCCAAGGCCCCAGGCATATATGTATCAGAGGACTTCCTTGTCTGTCCCCAGTAGGAGATCATGTACCTAATCCTGTAAATGGTGATGCACTAGGGTGCTGGAATACCAGGGGAAGGGAGTACCCTCTCTTAAGTGAAGGGGAAAAAATATGGATGGAGGAACTATGCAAGGAGAGAAAAGGAGGTGGGTAACTTTTAGATGGAAGTACTTAAATTAATTAATAAAGTAGAATTGTTTTATTTTTATTTGTGTGTCGATGTACTTGTGCCTGTGGAGGCCAGAAGAAGGTGCTGGATCCCTTGGAAGTGAGGATAAAGGCAGTTGTGATGTGCCCAGTGTGGATGCTGGGAACTGAACTCTGGTCTTCTGCAAGAGCTGCAACTGCTTTTAACCTCTGAGCCATCTCCACAAAACCATACACTTATGGACACTTGATCTTTGACAAAGAAGCCAAAAATATACAAAGGATAAAGGAAAGCGTCTTCAATAAATGGTGCTGGTCTAACTGGCAGTCTGTATATAGAAACATGAAAATAGATCCATATTTGTCACCTTGAACAAAGCTCAAGTTCAAATGGATCCCATCATCAGCCACCAAACCCAGATACTAATGCACGTGCCAGAAAGATTCTGCTGAAGGGACCCTGATATAGTGACCTCTTGTGAGGCTATGCCAGTGCCTGGCAAACACAGAAGTGGATGCTCACAGTCACTATTGGATGGAACACAGGGCCCCTAATGGAGGAGCTAGAGAAAGTACCCAAGGAGCTGAAGGGGGCTGCAACCCTGTAGGTGGAACAACAATATGAACTAACCAGTACCCCCGGAGCTCTTGTCTCTAGCTGCATATGTAGCAGAAGATGGCATATTCAGCCATCATTGGGAAGAGAGGCCCCTTGGTCTTGCAAACTTTATATACCCCATAGAGGGGAACACCAGGGCCAAGAAGTGGGAGTGAGTGGGTAGGGGAGCAGGGGTGGGGTGGGGGTATAGGGAACATTCGGAATAGCATTTGAAATGTAAATAAAGAAAATAATAATAAAGAAACCCATAAAACCATATATGTTCAATCTAATAGAAGAGAAAGTGGAAAGGAGCCTTGAACTCATTGGCATAGGGGGGGAAATTTCCTAAACAGAAAAAATCTTATGCTCTAAGATTAAGAATTGGTAAATGGGCCCTCATAAAACTGGAAAGCTTCTGTAAGGCAAAGGACAAAGACATTAGGACAAATCAGCAACTTACAGATTGGGAGAAAATATTCACTAACCCCATATCTGATAGAGGGCTGATATCCAAAATATATAAAGAACTCAAGAAGCTAATGACCAAAACACTAAATAACCCAATCAAAAAATGGGCTATAGAACTAAACAGAGAATTCACAACAGAGGAATCTTGAATGAATGAGAAGCACTTAAAGAAATGTTCAAAGTTCTTAGTGATCAGGTAAGTGCAAATCAAAATGACCCTGAGATTCCACTTTATACCAATCAGAATGGCTAAGATCAAAACTTCAGATAACAGCACATGTAGGAGAGGATATGGAAAAAGATGAACACTCCTCCATTGCTGTTGGGACTGAAAACTGGTATAACAACTCTGGAAATCAATCTGGAAATTCCTCAGAAAATTAGAAATAGATCTACCTGAAGATCCAGCTAAACCACTCTTGGGCATATACCCAAAGATACCTCACGTGACACTGACACACATGTTTCACTATGTTCATATTGCCTTGTTTGTGAGAGCCAGAAGCTGTTAAAACCCGGATATCTCTGAAAAGAAGAATGGGTACAGAGAATCTGGTTCATTTACACAATGGAAAACTACTCAGCTACCAAGATTGAGGATATCTTGAGTTTTGCAGGAAAGTGGATGGAACTAGAAAATATCCTGAGTGAGGTAACTCAGACTCAAAAGGACATTTATGGTATGTGCTCATGAGTAAGTGGACAAAAATGGAGAGGAGTTTGTGGAGAAGGGGATCCAGTGATGGTAGCAAAGTGGGATCCAACTTAAGAGACCTCAAGGACTGACACTATTACTGAGGCTATGGAGTGCTCACAAAAGGGGCCTATCATGACTACCCTCTGAAAGACCCAAAAAGTAGATGAAAGAGTCAGATGCAGGTATTTATACCCAACCATTGGACAGTACCTGGTGAACCCCGTGGTTGAAGTAAGAAAAAGCTAGAGGAAGTTGAGAAGGAGAACGATCCTGTAGAAGGACCACCAGTCTCAATTAACCTGGACCCTGGGGATCTCTAAGACACTGGACCACCAACCAGGCAGCATACATCAGCTGATATGAGGCCCCCAACAAATATATATCAGAGGTTCTGGGTTCAGTCAGAAGAGACGCACCTAACCCTCAAGAGAATGGAGGCATAAGGGAGTGGGGAGGTGTAGTGGGATGTGGGATTGGGGGTGAGGACATACACATGGAGTCAGGAGAAGAAGGTGTTGGATGATGAACACTTAAAAGGTAGACTAGGAGAGGAATAAAATATGGAATGTAAAAAAGATTAAATAATTTTAAAAAAAGAAATGCAAAAAATATGCAAAATAAAAATCTAGTATTTTTTTAGTGTCCATTTATCTCTTATTGTATTATTTTGTAAATATCATTTGACAATTTATTTCTGTACCAGTCATGAAACATATTTAACATAGGAAAGAAATAACAGTGTACTACAATGAGTTCCTAATATGACAGTTTCTTCTGTTACCATTAACTTAATCAAATAACTCTCTCTTTTCTATACCCTTTTACTCTTAAACTAGTCATTATGCTACTGAATTAAGCACATTCTTCAATGTCTAAAACATTTACATTTTCAGTGTATTCATTTTATTACTTTTTGACATAATTCTTTTCTTCATTACATATTAATATCACTCTTCTTCAGTAAGAAGACTTAAATGTCGTTGTCATTGTAGATTGTAATCACAAACAAAAGTAGATTGTTGGAGATATCAAGGTCCCTAAGCATTGACTTATCCGACTTACTTACTTATTCAGTTTTGAATTTAGATTAATTTTAGATATAGCCATACATCTTACCATTTATGCTAATAAAATGTTCAATGAAGCATTTTATATTCCTTTGGGTGTATAATTATTGCCTTAATCTAATTCCAAGGATTTTCTTCTCATAAAATTACTCTGTCCATCAGTGAAATATTTTTGTATTATTATCCCATAATTATTACTATACATTAATGACCAATTAAAGTATGGAGTTGAATTTACTTAAGATTAATTACTTTGAAGATGATTTTCTATTTGGGTAGTTTATTTATTTTGCTAGAAATACATTTACTTGTATTTTAATTTTGTCATTTATTTTTAATATTATTTTTTACTTTTAATAGATGCTCTGCAAATTAGATAATTATTAAAGTTATGATCTGCAAATATTTTTATATTTTCTATTTTTAATTTTTATTGGTTAATTGTAAATTTCACATCATGCATCAACTCACTCTGACTAACTTGTGACAACTCTCTACCCTTGCAAGTTTCTCTCAATAAACAAAAAGTTCTCTGTGGAAGTCATAATGTGTCACGGTGTGTTCCACACTATACCCTTTTGTTCATGCTTCTTCACCTACAAACATTCCTTGGTCTGGTATGACACTTCTTGATTTTGCTATACTATCAGTATTGCTAGGTCACTGGGAATCCTCTTGGATATGAGTGTTGCAATGTGTCCTGGAATCGTGAAGATTTATATCTGTGAGATATGTCCCTTTATGCAGTCCAACAGTTCATCCATGAGATAGATGTTGGTTTGGGCCAATTCAAAGCTATGAAACTGGGTCTTAGAGATATCCAATCATATCATGCTGCAAGTTCTCCCACTCTCATAGACTCAGGGATGGTTCACCCACAATCACCACATGTATATGTAACCATGTGATATTATATAACCCATTGGTGTGCTCTTCTCTAGGAACTCAGCAACATTTGGAAAATACTGGCCAGAAACCTAGAGAATCAGCAAGGAGTACCAAAGATACAATTCACAGAACACATGAAGCTCAAGAAGAAGGAAGACCAAAGTGTGGATACTTTGGTTCTTCTTAGAAAGGGTATCAAAATACCCATGGAAAGAGTTATAGATACAAAGTGTGGAGCAGAGACTGAAGGAACTTATCCAGAGACTGTCCACCCTGGGGATCCATCACTTATACAGTTCCCACACCCAGACACTATTGTGGAAGCCAACAACTTCTTGTTGACAGAAACCTGATATAGATGTCTCTGAGAGGCTTTATCAATGCCTGACAAACACAGATGTGGATGCTCTCATCCAACCATTGGACTGAGTACAGGGTCCCCAATGGAGGAGCTAGAGAAAGGAACTGAGAAGCTGAAGGAGGTTGCAGCTCCATAAGAGGAACAACAATATGAACCAACCAGTATCCCCAGAGCTCCCAGGGACCAAACCACCACTAAAGAGTACACATGGAGGAACTCATGGCTCCAACTGCATACATAGTAGATGATAGCCTTGTTGGTCATCAGTGGGAGGAGAGCCCCTTAATCCTGTGAGGGCTCTATGCCCCAGTATAGGGGAATGCCAGGGCAAGGAAGCAGTAGTAGGTGGGTTGGTGAGCAGGGGCAGGGGGAGGAGTAGGGAATAGGTGGTTTTCTGATGCAAAATCAGGAAAGGGGATAACATTTGAAATGCAAATAAAGAAAATATCTAATAAAAAAGAAAAAAATTGCTTTTTCTAATCTCAATATTCCTTTGTTTCCTGTAGTTCTTTATTATGGTTCCTCATTGCCTAGAATGATTTTCCCAAATCACAGAATTGAACTGCAACCTTAAATTTTTCTCTTTTAAAAATGGTGGCTGATAGTATCAAGGATTGCTTTTTGCCCATGGGATAGGTCTCAAGTTGGGACAGTTATTGATTGACTATTCCCTCAGTCTCTGCTCCATCTCCTCTCCTTGTATTTCTTGTAGAGAGGATAAATTTAGGGTTGAATGTTTTGTGATGAGTGGATGTCCGTGTTGTTCTACTGGGTTTCCTGCCTAGCTACAGAAGGTAATCTCTGCGGGTTTCATCTCTAATGCTGTGAGTCACAGCTAAGTTCAGCCCCACTGATTTTTTGGATGTGACTTTATCCCAGCTTTCACATCCTGGACATGCCCCCTACCTCTCCACCCAGGCTGGTTGCATATTTTCATTCATTCTCATGGAGATATGGCTATCTTTCCTGATCCTTCCCACAACTAGTCCTAGTTCTCCCCATTTCCTTCCCCATCCCCTTTCCCATCCACTTCCTTCCCTTCATCTGCCTCTTATGACTATTTTATTCATCCTACAAAGGAAATTCAAGGTTCCTTACTTGGTCTCAACACACATATTTAGCATATGTGAAGATTCGTCTTCTTGTGATTTCTGAACAACTGGAGTGGGGACTATCAGAAAATCTGTTGCCTGTCAATGGGAAATGTTCTTATATCTGGACTGTGTTGCCTGGGGTCAGTGGGAGAGGATCCACCTAGCCTTGCAGAGACTTTATATGCCAAGATGAGGGATACACAGGGGCCCCCACCCACTCATAGGAGAACTGTAGGGAAGTGCGGGAAGGATTGTTGGAGGGGACAACAAAAATGGGAGAGAGAATGAGATGTAAAATGAATCAAAAAGGTTATTCATCATCATCATCATCATCATCATCATCATCATCATCATCATCATCATCATCATAATGCAACGTGTATTTGTAAGAACAGGGAAAGAAACGGAACCCATGAGCTTAAATGAGAACAAGGGGATGAGAAGCTGGGGTTTGAGTAGAAAAAAGACAGGAGGAAATAATGTAATTATAATTTGTTCTTAAAACATTAAAATACATACATATAATTGTGGCTGAATTCTTCAGCATATACCTAGAAGATGCCCCAGCATGCACAGGGGCTCATGTTCTACTATGTTCATGGCAGCCTTATTTGTCATAGCCAGAAAATTGAAACAATGGAAACGTCCCACAATGGAAGAATGGGTACAAAAAATGTGGTTTATTTACACAATGGAAAACTACACAGCTATTAAAAACAAGGACATCATGAGTTTTGCAGGCAAATGGATAAAACTAGAAACTATCATCCTGCATGAGGTAACTCTGACCCAAAAAGACACACATAGTATGTACTCACTAATCAGTGGATATTGTCCAAAATAAGTACAAAATATCCAGGATACAATCCACAGAATTCAAGCTGAAGGGCCCAAGTGAGGATACCTCAATGCCACTTAGGAGGGAAAAGAAAGAAATCATGGGCAGGGGAGATGCCTGGGTGGAAGATGGGACAGAGAGGGGAAAGGGGGAGCATGATCCAGGTATTGAGGGAAGGAAACAGGAGCAAAGCCATGGAGGCCAGCAGAGAGAATGGAAACAGGCAACCTTGGGATGTACTAGGTGGGGGGATCCTCTAGAATGTACCAGAGACCTACTATGTAAGAGAAGTTCAGTACTCAGAGGGAGGGAGATTATATGGAATGCCCAACAGTGGGGAGAGGGAACTTGTAGAGTTCACCTCCATTAGAAAGATAGGGCATCAAGTGGAGGGATGGGCTTGCCATCCCACAGTCAAAAACTCTGATGCAAAATTATCCCTGTCTAAAAGAACTGCAGGGAGAAAAATGGAGAAGAGATTGAGGGACAGTAGGTCCAAAGACAAGACCAAATTGGTATCCAGTTCAAGGGGAGGCTGCAAGGACTGACATTATTACTAATAGTATGGTGTGCTTACAGACAGAAGACTAGCATGACTATCCACTTTGAGGCCCAACAAGCACCTGAAGGAGTCAGATGCAGATAATTACACCCAATCAAAGAACAAAACCAGGGATCCTTGAGTTGAATTAGAGAAAGGCTGGAAGAAGTTGAGGAGGAAGGCAACCCCATTGGAAGTCCAGCAGTCTCAACTAACCTAGATCTCAGAGATCTCTCAGAAAATGAGTCACCATACAAGGCAGCATATACCAGCTAATATGAGGCCTTCAACTCATATGCAGCACTTTCTGGTCTGGCCTCAGTGAGAGAAGAGGCACCTAATCCTTGAGACACTTGAGGTGCTAGTTAGTGGGCAGGTATGGTGGGATGGGGCTGGAGGTCAGTACATTCCCTTTGAGACAGGAAAGGAGGAAAATGATGATGAACAGTCAGAGGGTGGACCAGGATGGGGATAAAGACTGAACTGTAAAAACGTGTAATAATAATAATAATAATAATAATAATAATAATAATAATAATAATGATGATGATGATAAAACTGTGGGTGAGACATCGAAGTCTAACATTATAAAGTTCCATAAAATTTGGATCAACCACCTATTATTATTGTGCAATATTTTAAGAACAGAACCAGAACTACATTTTAAGACTATGATATAAAAATAAAAATAATAATAATAAAAAAAAACTCTGTTTTTCAATGATATTAACTTGATTCTAGTTTCAGTAGCTATGGTGAACTGAGGACAATGTACATGAATAGTATGTAGGAATTCTATATTTCTTCTTGTGAAACACCTAGAACGAAAGATAAAATATTTCTGCAGGTTTTATACTTCCCTGAAGTGATAAATGAGCTCTCTTTGAGTTGGTAGACTTTCCTTCTTACTGTGATCACAAATGTTTCACGTCTTTAATTTCTGAAGAGGATCATTGGTGTCTGCATAGTCAGTGACCTGATTCATCTATTTTTGAATTCATTAAAGTTGCAAGCATTTGAAGGGAAATTAAATTTAAGGCTTGGGATTCATGTAACTTAAAAATAAAATTGTGTAAATTCAAGGTTCAAATAATATGAGACAAATAGAGCAGCATTAGAAACTTGAAGGCCTGGAGCAGATCCAGGCATGCTCAGGCAGACAAACCNATAGNCCCTTTGTGGTAAACAAGTCCTGGCAGGCCTTGAAGGCAAGGAGCTGAAACTCTTACAAAAACAAGCACCAGTATGTCCAGGCAAACCCCTTGGTAAGGCATTCCTGAGGTCAAGTTGACTGGGAATGGCAATAAAATAGAGAAAAAAAAATACAAAAACTGGTATGAGCTATTTTGACTGATTCATCTACCATCTGGTGGCCAGGGTCATGCTGACCCAGTCACAAGCCGCTATACCAGACCCCCCAGAATTGCTGATGCTTCAATTTACATGTATTATTCTACTGACTTGTAATCAAGCCAATTGTGTGAAGCTGTGCCAAGTTCCCTCCAAATTCCCCTAACCCTCTCCCTATAACTCCCTATAAAAAACCCCTAGCTTTTGAGCCTAGGGGTAGATGCCTCCACCTCCTGCGTGAGGTACGCATTGGCCCAGAGCTCTGCCATTAAACTGCCTCATGCTTTTGCAACAAGAAGTTCTCTCTCATGTTTTTTGGGGACACCCTGACTCCTGTGACCTGGGGTCCCCGTGAGGGGGTCCTACACATTCTTTACCACACAATAGAAAAAAATAAATCTTTGTGATGATTAGGATTGTATGACATGGAAAAAAGGTCAAATAATGATGTCTGTACAAATTTTCCCAAGACATATTCTGAGAGCAGAGAAGATTGTTAAAGAAAGATATTGGCACTCCATTTTTGAATCTTTGAATTGTTTAAATCTAGATAGAATTTTATATATTGAAACTCTTTCCTATCCTTTCTTCGCAGGGATAAAAGGCACCACAATGTTTGTCACTGCTAGATAACTCATCCTTGGAAACTCTAATTACCTATTTGACTTAACCTGAAATGACTTGGCAACAAAGTTTGCATTATATATCTTTGCTAAGAATAAACATTTGTTGCAAAACTCGCTTATGCTTAGGAAAATATATATACTTAATACTCCATTTACCAGGATATCTCAGAATCTTACTACTTTTCTCATTTTTTTTAATTACCACTAATGCAGACACTATTGATAAAGATGAACATTCTGTAAACTTTGGATTCAAAGTACAGTCTAAAGTAGAAGACAAAGTAGGTTTTTACTCTCTGTTCCTGGACATACAGTTCACATTCACTGATTAATATAAGTGCATATTTACATCAATTGTGTATACTTTCCTCGCCAGTGTCCATTTAAAAGTCATTGTCCTTGTTTTAAAATGCAGCTTTTGACATTATGTGAAATTATGTAATAAGCTAAGACAGGTAACCTTTTAATTGTATAACCTTTTATAACTCTGACAAAGGGACAAGGTCATCACTACTGTATTGATGAACATATAAGTTTTAAAGAATATACTGGATAATTTTGTGTCAACTTGACACAGCTGGAGTTATCTCAGAGAAAGGAGCTTCAGTTGGGGAAATGCCTCCATGAGATCCAGCTGCAGGGCATTTTGTCAATTAGTGACCAAGAGGGGAGGGCCCCTTGTGGGTGGGACCATCTCTGGGCTGGTAGTCTTGGGTTCTATAAGAGAGCAGACTGAGCAAGCCAGAGGAAGCAAGCCAGTAAAGAACATCCCTCCATGGCCCCTGTATCAGCTCCTGCTTCCTGACCTGCCTGAGTTCCAGTCCTGACTTCCTTGGTGATGAACAGCAGTATGGAAGTGTAAGCCGAATAAACCCTTTCCTCCCCAACTTGCTTCTTGGTCATGATGTTTGTGCAGGAATAGAAATGCTGACTAAAACAATGAAGTTAAAATGATGCATGTTAGGTAGGAGTTAGTTTAGCTTCAAAGATTAGCAATCTAAATAGGATTGATGTGAAAGTATTTTGCTAATAAGAACTTGTTGAATTGGAAGTGGTTGCAGGAATAATTTTAGCAGTTTAATTATGGTAGGGTTAGAGTCCATGTACTTATCCTGCCTCTTTCCTCAGTTTCAATACAGCACTCCCAGTTCAATTTATCAACTCTAATTTAGGCTGAAAGTCAAAAGAGGTCAAGGTAACAATGGTTATCTCTTTTTATTAGATATTTTCTTTATTTATATTTCAAATGTTATCCCTTTTCCTGTTTTCCCCTCTGAAAACCTCCTATCCCCTCTCCCTCCCCGTGTTCACCAACCTACCCAATCCCACTTCCTGGCCCTAGCATTCCACTACACTGGGGCATAGAGCCTTCACAGGACCAAGGGCCTCTCCTCCCATTGATGACAGACAAAGACATTCCCTGCTAAATATGCAGGTGGAGACATGAGTCCCACCATGTGTAATCTTTTTTTTTTTTTTTTTTTTCTGATTTAGTCCCTGGGAACTCTCAGGATACTTGTTAGATCATATTGTTGTTCCTCCTATGGGACTGCAAACCCCTTCAGCTCCTTGGGACCTTTCTATAGCTCCTCCATTGAGTACTCTGTGCTCAGTCCAATGGTTGGCTGAGAGCACCCACCTTTGTGTTTGTCAGGCATGGTAGAGCCTCTCAGGAGACAGCAATAACAGGCTTCTGTCAGGAAGCACTTGTTGGCATCCACAATAGTGTCTGGGTTTGGTGAGTGTATATGGGATAGATCCACATGCGGGGCAGTCTCTGGATGGTTATACCTTCAGTCTCTGCTCCACACTTTGTCTCTGTAAGACTTTCTCAGGAGGAACATGCCTTTTATACTTACTATACTTTACAAGAACTGGCTCACATTGCTACTTTTGTTAATTAGCCTTGTAAACCTTTAAACACACACAAACCACACACACACACATACAAGCACACACACACACACA
>NC_034600.1:18847439-18849827 GCF_900095145.1 Mus pahari
TGAGATCTTCTTCAATTTCTTTCTTCAGAGATTTGAAGTTTTTGTCATACAGATCTTTCACTTCCTTAGTTAAAGTCACACCAAGGTATTTTATATTATTTGTGACTATTGTGAAGGGTGTTGTTTCCCTAATTTCTTTCTCCTCCTGTTTATCCTTTTTGTAGAGAAAGGCCANTGATTTTTTTTTGAGTTAATTTTATATCCAGCTACTGCACTGAAGCTGTTTATCAGGTTTAGGAGTTCTTTGGTTCTCCTTATCCTTTTATAAACACAAAACTCCTACGATGAAAAAGACTGGCAGCTGTCAATTGTCAATAACTTTTTAGGTAGGGATGAGATTTAATGTCCACATTCCCTCTTTAGGCCAAAATCATGTCAGGTTTGCACTTGTGTAAGACTTCTGACAGCTTTGAGTTAATGTGTCCACCTTCCCTCTTATGTCAAGAAAACACTTTTTCTTTATAGTCATTTACCAACTTTTGGATTGTATATGTATGCCCATTTTTCCACAATGCCCATCGAACATTGGGAGGTGAGGATGCCAGGATGATTTCATACTTAGTGTCCTTCATTCTTAAGTCCTTCATTCCTTCTACCTTGAGAAACTGTATATCTTTGGATTAATTGGCATCTACTGTAAAAAACAAGCTTCTCTAATGAATGAAGGGTGATATACTAATTTATAGGTATAACAATAAGTCATTAGAATTTTGTTTATTTAGAAAAACCATGGCTGTGGTGTTTGTCTGTTTGTTTGTTTGTTTGTTTTTGCTAGGACCTACGACCTACATAGCCACAGGATTATGATTCTAGTCATAACTTAATCTGACATGTATCAATTCTTCTTTGAAGACATTTAAATTGTTTCTGAATAGGCGAGCTTTGGATGCTTTTGTAAGTTTTCTCATAAAATATACAATTAATATTAATATTTTTGAAAGTTCAGTTCTTAATATTATTATACCAAATGATAGTTAAACATCAAATAGACTAGGCTGAGAACATGATGGCCCTTTACAACATAAGTGTGGACTATTTTTTAATATGTATGGTTGTTATTAATGGATATTTGTTTGAAAAATTAGCTGCAGAAAATACGCTGTTACTTCATATTTAAAGAACTATTGGTACTTTACTGCACACTTTTGGCCTTTGATAAAATCATTACTAGGGCTGATTATTTTCATTTCTGGTCTTAATTGGAAGCACTCACATCTAGCTTATTGTGAATTAGGTACTTGAAAGACACTGTCATTCATGTATCTTCATGTAACCAGATTGGTTATAATCTCTTCTCTGATCATACTAGTGTTAAGGAACCATCCCATACAATTCATCTACTAAAGAATAGAATGCCAATTTTCAGTAAGACAATCTGAATTCCAACTTAGAATTCTTGTAAACTATGCATTTAAATCCTCTCTAATATTTCTGCTTCTGTGGTGATAGTTCAGCCATATACGTATATCAGCCAGAGAAGATTCACAGATTCAGTTTTAAAATTTTTATGTAAATTTCTGTTATTTGTAGATTTTTAATTTCACAATCCTTCACTAGTAGCCAACTACAACTAAACGTAGCTTGATAATGACAGTGAGGCACTGTTTCTCTCTGGTTAAATGGAATATTTTACAAAATATTAGCATCACATTCTCTACTTACAATGTGATATAAGAAAGCCTCTTATGTAAATAATTTAGATTATATGATTGATTTTTAAAAAATATTCCTGTTGAAAAACAGTAATAGCACCTGTATTTGTTAATATAAGGGAATCATATCTTTATTAGAGAAAGATTTTGTCTTCTCATATATTTTTTTCCTTTTGGGGGGTGTAAAATATAACGATGGCTTGGTTGCTTTATCCTTTTGGGACCATACAGTGCATAGTGATACCATACTTTCTTTAACTCTCTCCAACAGCACTCAACACATTTCAATCTCACCTTAACCTTGTACGTGCCATTCTGATCAAGGACTTTCAAGGTTTTCACTATGTTTTTTTTTTTTTTTTTTTTTTTTTTTTATTCATTACAAAAGATTCATAAAATCACCCTCTGCCCAATTTCTTACCACTTTGAATACAGTTTTAATGATATTGAGCAAAAATTGAATACTCACTGTTTCTATTTAAGACTTCTTTTACCTTAATATATCACCAACTTTACTATCATCTTAATTATCTTATAATACTCTTTTAAGAACTTGGAAATGTGATGTTCTATATCTGGGTTTTATATGGTGATAAAAGATTAAAAATAAAAACATGTCATCCATAGAGGATCCTTGGTCTTCCAAACTACATATGACCTAGCACAAGGCAAGGCCTGGGCCAAGTAGTGGGAGTGGGTGGGTAGGGGAACAGAGGTGGGGGGAGGGGTATGGGAA
>NC_034600.1:18849838-18855655 GCF_900095145.1 Mus pahari
ACGCTGTGTTCCGGCTGGTCTGGTGCGCTCCAGCTGCTGTACTCCGGCGTCCCTGTAAAAGGCAGGACCCAACAGTTTGCCATATACTCTTATTCTTCACATAATTATTTTTATTGTACCATCTGGAGAATTTTTTGTCCCTTTAGTTGACGAAATGATCTGAAAGTACATACAGTATTGAATTATTTTGATAGATTACTCTGTTTTTATGTGAATATTCTAAGTTTTACTCATGTATTAAAGTACATCTCCACATTTCAGGGAAAAGACATTTCATAATCAATAGAAATCCTACAAATTACATCTTGTATATTGTGACAGTAGTGTATAATAAATATTTATTTTTACTTATATAATCTTTGTTCCTAAAAGTTTGTCTATTTCATCACCTTCAATAAGCAACAATAACTTCAAGCCTATGTAGTCTATAGTACATCCATGTTTTATTGTTTTCCCATTAAAATATCAGCATCCTGTTTCTACTTTTTCAAGAGTGTTCTGGAGAAGTCACTAGGACATGTATCAATGAATAATATTTCACTCAATAGTTTCTGAATATATGACTATTATTCTATAATATAATTCTGAACTGTATTCTTATAAAACCATAGTATGATAAGTAACAGTTTGAGTTTAAAATTATATAAAAACTTCTATATACTGGTACAGTTACTTCAGAATATCTTTTTCTGTTAAGTTAGGACTAAATACTTGCTGGGAAACATAAGATATACTCACCTATTTACAAAGTCATATGGAAACTTATAACTTCAGGTTTGAATATGGATATTGAATAATATTATATTTTGAAAAGTCACAGATATCGAGATATGTTTTTGATAACATTGCATGTTATATATTCTATTCAGAAAACAGTCCTCCATAAAATGTGAAACATTTCTATTTCTTCAGTATTTGCATGCACTGACTCTGATTTCACTTCTGCTTTCAGCAAACAGATTACAACTAGCTTGCTTTCCTCCCTCTGATTCTCTTCTCTCTTCTTCCATGTATGTTCATATACTTTGTGAAATTGTACAAAAAAGTTATTACAACAGGTAGATCTATTTCCAATTTTCTTAGGAACTTTCAGATTTATTTCCAGAGTGGTTTTACCAGTTTGCAATCACACCAGCAATGGAGGGATGATCCTCTTTCTCTTCATCCTCTCCAACATGTGTTGTCACCTGAGGTTTTGATCTGAGCCATTCTGATTGGTATAAGGTAGAACCTCAGGGTCATTTTGATTTGCATTTCTCTGATCACTAAGGACTTTGAACATTTCTTTAGGTGCTTCTCAGCCATTCAAGATTCCTCAGTTGTGATTTAGTTCAATACCCCACTTTTAGATTGGATTGTTTGGATTTTTGGTGATTAGCTTCTTGAGTTCTTTATAGATTTTGGATATTAGTCCTCTATCAGCTGTGGGGTTAGTGAAGATTTTTTTCGCAATCTGTAGGTGGCTGATTTGTCTTATTGACTATGTCCTTTTCCTTATAGAAGCTTTCCAGTTTCATAAGGTCCTATTTATCAATTCTTGACCTTGAAGCATGAAGCTTTGGAGTTCTGTTTAGGAAATCCCCCCCTCCACCGTGTCAATGAGTTCAAGGCTCTTTCTCACTTCCTCTTCTATTAGATTCAGTGTATCTGGTTTTTGTTTCAGTCCTTGATCCACTTGGACTTAACATTTATGCAAGGTGACAAATATGGGTCTATTTTCATTTTTATGAAAATCCAACAATACCATTCTTGGGAATATACCCAAAAGATGCGCCACTATGACACAGACTGCAGAGATCTCTCAAACACTGGACCACCAAACAGCAGCAAACACCAGCTGCTAAGAGGACCCCCAATACACATACAGTAGAGGACTGCTGAATCTGTGTTCAGTCAGAGATGATGCACCTGATCCTCAAGAGAATGGAGACCCCAGGGAGCTTAGAGGCCAGGTTGGGTGTGGGTGGAGATAATTCATGTGGAGACAGCAGTTGGGGCGGAGGTATGGGATGTGGAACAGTTGGATGGTGGATGGTTGGGAGGGAATAAAATATTACTGTAAAAACAAATAAATAAATTAAAAAATAAAACAAAATAAAAATAAGAAAAAGTTATTACAACATAAAAATTAAATATAAATGTATATATCATTTTATATTTCTGCTGCAGGTTCTAATAGTTTAGAAAAATAAAATCATACTACATACAATCTTTAGAATGCATTTTAAGGTATAGTCAAAAAAATCTTAATATTAAATTTAAACTTAAATTTAAATTTTAAATATTAAATTTAAATATTAAATTTAAATATTAAATTTAAACTTGGTTCAATCCACCTAAATGTTATATTTCATCTTGAAAACTTATGTACAAAAGGTTACCATGGGTCAAATGTCAATAAAGACATGATTTGTTAAGAAGTATTGCTGTGTTAAGTATCAGTTAAAATGTAGGTGTCAGTTCATTGTACAAATTGTGTAGCTGACATTCTTAGACATTTTCTCTATTCAGGTATAGAATGTTTGCTATAGGAACCTAGAAAGTAGAAAATGGACTAAGATGAGTGTTTCCATGAGATGATTCAAAGACACATATGGTAGAAAAAGAGAAGCTGAGTATTTGAGGATCTACTATGTTCTTTGACCACCACACACAAGCAAGCATAAGTGAACAAACACAAACAGACACAAACACACTGACACACATATACACACAGAAGAGAGAGAGAAATAACACTGTTAATCAATCAATGAAAAAAGAAAACTATTTTGGCTACCATTGTGTCAAAATGAAGATCTTTAATATACAATTCACTATCTTATGAGATACTATATTTCATTAAATGTAGTATTATAAAATATAGTATAAATGAAGCTTTTGTGATATTAAGATATAAAATATTTAGAGATAATTATTAGAACATGATAATATTCTAATATCTTTGCTTTAAAGTTTGAAGAAATCTATGCAATTTAATTATATAAGAATGTTTTTACTATTACTTCCTGCAAGTAAATTGATGTACCTAATTTACATTATAGAAACACCTATAAGTATCCATTATGTATATATACTACTCATTACCTTTAACACATGACATCATATTAAAATCTTTTGGCTGGGCATGGTGGTGCACACCTTTAATCCCAGTACTTGGGAGGCAGAGGCAGGCAGATTTCTGAGTTCGAGACCATCCTGGTCTACAGAGTGAGTTCCAGGACATCGAGGGCTATACAAAGAAACACTGTCTCAAAAAACAAAAATAAAAACAAAAACAAAAAAACCCAAAACAACAACAGCAACAAAAACCCTTTTGGATAGCACTGCAATAGAGATGAAATATTATAGTTTATTAAATGCAAAATAAAGTATTCTAATATCTTTCCTTAAGTCAATAAAATGATAATGGTAAAATATTTTATCTTAACTTTTCATATGTATATATGTCATATATATATATATATATATATATATATATATATATATATATATATATATGAAAATTGAATCTAAGTAATAAAAATTTTCAACATTAATACTACAAGTAATATAAAATCTTTGAGTCATCAAAAATATAACTGTACTCAGATTTTAAAAGTATAACAGTCAATTGGGTACTTATTAAATTTTAATAGAAATGTAAGCATTCTTTGACTATAATTATAATCACATTACTATTCTTGTTGGCATTACAGTTTTTAAATTGTACAAATGTGAAAATATTTGTTTACACAGTGGGTTTTACCATGCAACTTTAGGTAATATGTGGAAATTCACATCACTCAATACCATTAGTTTTCTGTACATCAGAACATTTTTTTCCAAATAGCTGTTTTTATTCCTCTCACAAAATGATATGTAGCTAGTTTGTACCAGTGACAGCAAGTAGTATAACCAGCCAAGAACAGCCACCAAAGCCCTATGCCAAAATAACTAGAAATATAAACCCTCTCTACACAGGGAATGTTTTTCTGACTTTCTTTAATGTAAAATCTTATAGCTTTCCTGGGGCCTCATGATCTCTGTAATATAAGTTTGAAATAGATATTATAAAGCTTGCCTTTTGTAGCTCATTTTCAATTAGATGAATTACTCTTGTGAATTTTTTATATCTACTGTTAGACCTGGTAAAACTGAACTTAATGATGAAGATGAAATCTTTTCTTACCTGCAGGCCTGTGATGACAAATGCCATAAAATATTTTTACATAGAGAAAAATGATTTTAAAAAAGCCAGTGCATTGAAAATATATACAAAGTTCAGAAGCATTACAGATAAAACTTCTGAGCATTATATCTATCTAATAGTAAATTAGTGAAGGAATGAACACATAATATATTTTAAGAAGAATTTAACAATATGTGATTATTTTTTTCTTTTTTATTGGATATTTCCTTTATTTACACTTTAAATGTTATTCCCTTTCCCAGTTTCCCTCCCTCCTTGAAACACCCTATCACATCCTCCCTCCCCCTGGTTCTATGAGGGTGTTCCTCCACCCATCCACCTACTCCCACCTCCCTGCCCTCAATTCCCCTACACTGGGGCATCTATCGAGCCTTCATAGGACCAAAGACCTCTCCATATACTGATGCATGACAAGGCCTTCCTCTACTACATATGCAACTAGAGTCATGTGTACTCCTTTGTTAATGGCTCTGTCCCTGGGAGTTCTTGGAGATCTGGTTGGTTGATATTGTTGTTCTTCCTATTGGGTTGCAAACCCCTTTAGCTCCTTCAGTCCCTTCTCTAACTCCTCTATTAGGGATCCTGTGCTCAGTCCTGTGGTTGGCTGCTAACATCTGCCTCTGTATTTATAAGGCTCTGGCAGTGCTTCTCAGGATACAGTCATATCAGGCTCCTTTCAGTATGCACTTCTTGGCACCCACAATAGTGTGTATGTTTGGTAACTGTATATGGGATGGATCCCCAGGTGGGGCAGTCTCTGAGTGGCCTTTCCTTTAGTCTCTGCACTACACTTTTACTCCATATTTGCTCCTGTGAGCATTTTGTTCTCCATCTAAGAAGGACCGAAGCACCCACACTTTGGTCTTCCTTCTTATTGAGATTCATGTGGTCTGTGAATTGTATCCTTGTTATTTGGAGCTTTTGGGCTAGTATCCGTTCATCAGTGAGTGCATACCATGTATTTTCTTTTGCAATTGGGTTACCTCACTCAGGATAATATTTTCTATTTCTAACCATTTGCCAAAGAATTTCATGAATTCATTGTTTTTAATAGCTGAGTAGTATTGCATTGTGTAAATGTGCCACATTTTCTGTATCTATTTCTCTTTTGAAGGACATCTGGGTTCTTTCCAGCTCCTGGCTATTATAAATAAGGCTGCTACAACTTATTTATAATTATTTAATGTTTTATTTTCTTTAAATGTAATTCAAAATATTCAAACTTCAAGACAGTTGCATGCAACTTTGCTGTGTTTCATTGTATGCATGCTTATATATACAGGTGTGTGTATGCATGTATGTACAGGTATGTGATTAGGAGTATGTGATTGTTATTCTTGGTTGTCAACTTAACTACTTCAATAATTAAATAAAACCTACAAATGAAGTCAAACCTATGTGGGATGGTTGCTTAATTTGAAGTGTGAAAATCCACATTAGAATTTGGAAGACACACCTTGAGTTCAGACTTTTTGAGATAGAAATACCCAACGCTAACCTAGACCACATCTTTTTTTTTTTTTTTTTTTTTTTCCAGAGAAATGGAAACTGTGACAGGGTATTTACTGTCATTGTCACTATTTCAATGACTGTTTCTAGGTGTGGCTTTTCTTTTTTTTTTTTTTTTT
>NC_034600.1:18856222-18875459 GCF_900095145.1 Mus pahari
TACACAAAATTTGAAATGTACAGAAAATAATTAATGACCCAAGTCACCTATTTTACTTTATAGATATAACTACCTTTGGCATTCATATACATAGACTTCCTCTTTTATATATGTGTGTGTATATGTCACATGCACACACACACACACACACACACACACACACACACACAGAGAACATCTCCATTCATGAAGTTTTAAAGAAACAGTTACAGAAACAAAATACTCCTAATTTCTAAATAAAATATGTTTCGTGTAATTTTAAAGCATGCTTGCTTTTTTGAGAGCTCTGCACAAGCTCTCTCAACCTCTCCCAGCCAGCTCTGCCAAGCAGCCAATGACCACCCAAGTCTCACTGCAAGCTCTCCCAGTCTCACTCTGCTGAGCCAATCCACCAGCTCGTGCTTTTCTCATGAGCACAGGGAGCTACAATCACTATATACCAACCAATCACTTGGCAGCTAGCTATGCTGAACCTCTAAGGACAGCCCTGCTGCTGTGTCCTTTCTCCTGCCCACCTGAATCACCACAGATGGAAAAACACCAGACAGCCTTAATATTTTAAAACCAGCCAGATAACTCAACTGCTGGGCAAAGAATCTATTGCTCTAAACTCATCAGCTATCGTATATTATAATTCTGGTGGTGGCAGAAGCCACCACCTGTTCTAGTAGCCACCAGACCTTGCATGCTCCTCTCTCCAAATCTTGACAAAAAACAAACAAACAACAACAACAACAACAAAAACTTTGGCTATCTATTTTCTTCTTCCTCCTGTGACACGGAAATCCTACCTCTTTACCATTGCCCAAAGCTTAGCTTCAGTAGTCTTTATTGGCATCAATGTGAGGGGAGATCCTTGGTCCTGTGAAGTCTTGATGCCGAATTGTAGGAGTCCTAGGGCAGTGATGCGGGTGTTGTTAGGTGGGTAGGAGAACACCCTCATAGAAGCAGGTTAAACAGGGATGTGATAGGGGTTTCTGCAGAGGGGAAAATGGGGAAGGGAATAGCATTTGAAATGTAAATAAATAAAATAATAGCAATAAATAATAATAATAATAATAAATTAAAAAGTCAAGAAACAGCTACAGAATCAGATTTCAGTATCAGCTCCTCCCCATACATAAATATATATGTTGCTGAGGCTTGTGACGTTTACAGAATTGCCTGTGTTTTAGTTGATTTCAGATAATTGTATTTTTGAAACTGAGTTTTACCTTATGCCTCATCTCTCCTACAATCCACAGTATGTCTTAAAGTATTCATTAATGTGATGCATAGATGACTTAGTAGTCTAGAGATCTTTGAGATCCTCCAGAAGACTCAGTATCAGATCCCAGATTCCACAGAATGGCATCTTACAACCACATGTTCGTTCCAGTGCTTTCTTATGACTTCTAGTAACACCTGCACACATGTACTATACAGTCATACAATCAAGCATGCATATTTACATATAAATAAATTTAAATATTTAAATTTTCCATCCCATCGATATTCTAGAACCACTTCATTCTCATAATTATATGTGACTTACTGTGTAACTTAAAGTGTAAACTGGCATTTTGGGGTATAAGCCTAAGCATTGGAAACCTCATTAAGGTAGACTTGGATACCCAGCCTAAATTGCATCACACAATGACACAAGTAAATATAAAATTCAGATAATAAGGATTTACTTAATGTTGCTATCCTGAAAATAGGAACAAATAAAGGACTATACTGACCTCAAGCTTGTTCTTAGCGTGAGACATTAGTTTATGTTTCACAAGAAAACGGGAGTGAGGTAGCTAGTGATGCATATAATTAGTTATGTTTTGGTCAAGATAGCATCATCAGCTATAATAATAGGCCTAAATGCTACACTTCCCAAAGAATTTACTGAAATCATTATTGCTAACAACGTCATTGGTAGGGAACAAAAGAGTTGCTCAAGACCAGGTTTTGAATATTTGTTTGGAGAACTTTAAACATGTATACTGTATGTACAACATTTCCATTCCTTTCCCTCCTCCAGTACCTCTTGAACATCTCTTTTATTCAACCCCAACAGAAAAAAAAGGCATTTTATCCTTTATTGATAACCCAGACATGTACATATATACCCCTGCATACACACATACAATGTATCCCATTTGTATATGTATTTAGATACAATCATTATGGATTGGATAATATACCAATGATTTTATCCCTGACAAATAATTTTTCTTTCTATTTTAGAAGCCAAGTAAATGGTACTAAAGAATATTATACATATTAAGTGAAGTTACCCAGAAACCAGAAAGACAGACTAAACTTAATAATCACTCAATTTTTCTTCATGAATTACCTTGTTTTCCAAAGGAGGGTGGCAACCAATTTTCCTAATTTCTTGGAATACCAATTACCCAAATCAATATCTAGCATGAAACTGCAACCCTACAGGTATTGGCAATAACCAACAGCTCTCTAATAGGATTTAAGACCTGCTCATCTTTTTGGATACCAATCTTAAAATCTAAATCTCCCTAACTATTGCTAGTAAAATTGTGGTTATTGGAGGGAGACTACCAGATTAATTTATTAAACAAGAATAATCAATAAATATTTACCCTTATATATAAAAAGAAGCATAGCACTCAACCATAATTAAGGAAACATGTCTTTGCAATAGAGATCACTACAGAAAAACTAATCCCTCCAATTGCAAATTTTTGGAATCCAGCCCAAATGGATACAGCTACAATATGCTCCCATATCTAAGGCTCAGATAACATTGTAGAAGAGGGGGTGGGAAGACTTAAAAACCCAGAGAATCAGGATGTTTTGTGATACTGTTCTCCTAGAAATGTCAGAAATGATACCTATAAAGTCTCATCCACATGACTTCCCAATAGGGAGTGGTAAAAGGAATATATCAGATTGCGTGGCATATTGGAATGTGGATGATGGCTCTGAGGAATCAATCCTACACAAGGCACTATAGCAACTGAGTAAATCTTCAAGAAGGAGAAGTAGCCTTCCCCAGAGTAAAGTAAACCAAGAGCAACTGGTTGTCTACTACAAAAGAGTCAGCCCTGTAAACATACATATAAATAACTTATGGACCAAACAGGTTATATTTGAGAATAATTCTGTATAGACAATAAAAATATACATGCAATAAAAATTTATGAAAAAAGAAGTAATGATTTTGAAGCACAGATAACAGACTATATGGGAACGAGGAGGTAATTACAATTAAAATACAATCTTAAAATAGAACAAAAAACAGCAAACAAAACAAAAACTGTATTCTCCTACCAATTCATATAAAAAGCATTCCATGTAAATTATAGTGAATATAATTATATAGAATTATAGTGAAAATATGATCTAGAAGTTTCCTAAGTGGATAAATGAACACCTTGCAGAGTTCATAATTAGCTCAGTTATGCTAACAGTCCCTTAGTGTTGTTCAGCCTTGAACTTTACCTACTCTTCTATCTATAATGTTCTCCTTTTCATTATATTGGAAAATAGTTCAAATTTATACTACTCTCAAATATGTAACTTTAAAAAGTGCTTCTCAAAATATTTATTGAGAATTATGTATATGCTTAATTATGTGTTAGTATCAAATTCCCCTCCATTCCCTCATTCCACTTTTTTTACCTTCACCCACATTATATCCATCCAACCTGTTTTTGCTGTTGTTGTTTGTTTGTTTGTTTTGCAGACATCTGGTTCCCATAGACTTTCAGCGCCATCTTGTATCTATGATCGCTGAACCTTGCCTTGGGTTGTTGATATAAATGTCTCATGCAGTGGAAAGCACCCCATAGTCTCTGATTCTTTGTACCTACAATGGTGTGAGTCTTTGATAATCATCATCTACTGAGCAAGCATCCCTGGCATATAAGGTTGTAGTAAGACCAGAAACATTCTCTCCTACTGAACCTAGATAAACCAGCCACTAGAAATAAAGGGTTTCAAAGGCAAGCAACAGAGTCAGAGATAGACCCTGTTTCCTCTTTTAGGAAGCCCTTATGAAGACCCTAAATTGCACAATTATAGTAAATATTCATAGAGGCTATACCAATCCTATCCAGGCTCCCTAGTTGGTTCTCCGTTATCTGTGGGTCTCTGTGAGCCCAGGTTAAGTGATTCTGTGGGGTTTTATTTTTGTGCTGCCATTAATCTCTCTGGGTCTCAAGCTGAATAAGTCATTAGTTAGCCATTCCTTCGATATGTCTTCATTTTATGCAATCGTATCTTTTAGGTAGGAGAAACTGTAGGTCAAAATTTATGTGGTTATCCAAATTCCTCCATTAAAGTCTTGCCTGGATATAGGAGATTGCCAGTTCATTCTCCATATCCTCCACTATTAGACATCTTAGCTAGGAACAACCTTGTAGAGTTTCAGTTGTTGTAGGTTTCTAGATTGTCCCCCAAATGACCATTACCTCCCAATTTCAGTTAGTTCCCCTGATACTATATCCTTCCATCATCCTCCAACTGAACACTCCTGATCACATCTACATTCCCATCCCATCCATCCAAAACATCTAGTCTGTATCTCTTCTCAGTGAGATTCAGGAGTTTTATATTTTGAGTGGATATACCAAACAGCAGACCACACCAAGGTGATTCCATGTGGGAAGGGTTTATTAAGCAGGGATGGGGGGACAGCGAAGTGTGTAGAAGGATAGAGAAGAGGAGAGAGAGAAAGAGAAGAGAGGAGAAGAAGAGAAGAAAAGATATAAAAGAGAAGAGAAGTGATGAGACGAGAGGAGAAGAGAAGAGAAGAGAAGAGAAGAAAAGAGAAGAGAAGAGAAGAGAAGAGAAGAGAAGATATAAAAGAGAAGAGAAGTGATGAGACGAGATGAGATGAGAAGAGAAGAGAAGAGAAGAGAAGAGAAGAGAAGAGAAGAGAAGAGAAGAGAAGAGAAGAGAAGAGAAGAGAAGAGAAGAACGAGGAGGGGGTGATCCCCTAATTTATATGGAAAATAACAAATGACACCATACCAGTGGGGGTGGGAACTGAGCCAAGTGGGTTGTGGGATTGAAGGTTGTTGTCCTGGCAACGCAGGTCAAGGGTCACATGGTTAGGACAGGGCTTGGAGTATCCTAGTGCTAACAAGGAGCTCTCATTTTTAAGTTTTCTTTTGTCTAAAAGCATGTAGTATGATTATCCTTTACTTTATGACTAATAGTTACTTATAAGTGAGTACATATCATGTTTGTATTTCTCAGTGTCGGTTACCTCCCTCGGGATGATTTTTTTTTTCTAGTTCTATCCATTTATATGATAATTTCATAATACTATTTTGGTTTTTCAGTTTTTGTGTTTCGAATTACTAGCTGAATAATACTACATTTTGTAAATGTGCAATTTCTTTATCCATCTCTTAGTTGAGGGACATCTAGGTTGTTTGCAGTTTCTGGTTGTTATGGTGGAGCATGCTTTGGGTATATGCTAAAGAGTATTTATTCTGAGGGTTCTTATTCTTTTATTTACTATCCTTAAAATTTTACTCATGGATGTTATTGATTGTTGGCAACAAAAAAGGGGGGACTGGGGGAGGGCCCTGGGGAAGAAGAGGAAGGGAAGGGGGCCCAATGTCCGACCAGAGTTCCTGCGCTCTGGGCAGGTGGACGTAGGTGTTGGGGGACTGCTGGATACTTTCCACTCAGCCCTGGGTGGGCAACTAAGCCTCTGACCCCACTTGGTGGGGTGTAGACAAGGGGCCCGAGACTGCACCTTGTAGCCCTGAGGTTATAGGAGAGTAGGGTGAGGGAAGTGGTTCCCAACACTGGCCAGAGTGTGTAGCAGATCTTGATGGAGCAGAGACTCTCTATGATTTAAGAGCTTTATTATAGACATGCAGGGGGAAAGAGAGAAGGTAGAAAGAGAGAGAGGGAGAGAGAGGGGGAGGGAGAGAGAGAGAGAAACGGAAGGGCTAGAGAGAAAAAGTGTAAGAGAGAGAGAGGAGAGGAGAAGACAGAGAAAGACAAGAGGAGAGAAGTGAGAGGTAAGAGGACAAAGGAGTGAGAGAGCTTAAGAGAGAGAGGTGGGAGCTGAACAGCTCATTTCATGGTCTTTACTGTTGCTAGGTAACTGGGGAGGAGTTTAGCCTGAAGGTCTGAAGCTTGGACCATTGTCTATGTGACTACTGGCCATTCTTCTCTTGTGGGGGCTGTGGGGATCAGTAACTTAAGCAGGGGCCAGAGTTCCAGGAGCATGAGGGAACACCTACCGTGTCATGTAGGTAAATTATGACCATCAGGGTTCAGACCTCAGCTCTACTAGATACCAAACTGAAGTTCCTCACAATTGATTTTATGTTATTAATATTATTTACGAACTACTTGAGAATGTATTTAAAACCCTTGAAAATATTTTTAACTTTTTTTAATCTTGTTTTTAAGAACTATTTGGAAAAACCATTCCAAAATATTTTCTGTTGAGAACTACTCCTTAATGAGGGGTCAGACATTCACAAGTAATCTATCCATTCATGTTTGAATTTTATTATTCATTTAACTAAGTGTAAAATGAAAATGACACTGAGTCTAAAATTCTCATATTTTTGACACTAAAAAAAACTCTTCCTGTTTTTCTTTCCACTGATTTACCATCTTTTAAAAGAATTCAGTTTAAATCTTGCTCATTTTTATTTATATAAGCTTTTTTATCATTCATAAGAATATTTTGCATGTCCTGTAAATAGTATTTACATATCAGTTGAACATGTCTTCGCAATCTATTATTTACCTTTTTATATTTACAATAAATATCAGTTTACCAACCCAATCTATTTCTGGGAAGTTGTTTTCCCAATGAAAGGGGATTAAGATTATAATAAATCTTTATAAATATAATGATTAGTACTTAATAATTCATTTAAGTAGTGTGCCTATAATGGACATAATTTAACAATTAGAAATATTTAGTGTCCTAGTTAGTATAGGGGTACAAACATAATAACATTATAATAGCAGGTAGATAAATTTGCAATTCTTACATTAAGCTTTATACTAATTACATATACTATGCATATGAAAAATATCTAAAATATGTCCGTTTTTCCCAAATAGTTCTAATGTTAAAGGAACCAGATTCTGCATCATTTATTGTTGTTAAATTTAATCAGATCTTACTAATTGAGAATAAATATTTTTCTACAACCCACCCAGAAATAATTAACAGGGGAAGAGAAGACTTATTATAAATAAGGTGATACATTCTAGAGGATCCCACAACCTACTACCTCCTGAGATTGCCTGTCTCCATTATTCATTCTGCACCTCAGTGCTTTAGTCCATTTTCACTTCCCGTAATTCCTGATCATGTTCTCCTATTCCCCTCCCTGTTTGCTCTCCCACCCAGGTCCCTCCCGCATTCTGCGCCCCACACCCCCTCTGTAATTGCTTTCTTCTACCTCCAAAGTGGAACTGAAGCATACTCAATTAGGCCCTTCAGCTTGTTAACCTTCTTGAATTCTGTGCAATCAATGTCCTGAGCATTCTGTAACTTTTTGTCTAATATACAATTATTAGTGAGTACATATCAAGCATGTCTTTTGGGGTCTGAGTTACCTCACTCAGGATGATAGTTTATAGTCCCACCCATTTGCCTGCAAAACCCATGATGTCCTCATTTTTAATAGCTGAGTATTATCCCATTGTGTAAATGAAACACATTTTGTGTATCTACTCTTTTGTCCTGGGTCATCTAGGTTGTTTATCACAATAAGGCTGCTATGAACATAGTGGAATACGTGCACCTGTGGCATGGTGGGGTATCTTTTGGGTATATGCCCAAGAGGTGTATGGCTGAGTCTTCAGGTAAATGTATTTTCAATTTTCTGAGGAAGCTCTAGAATGATTTACAGAGTGGTTGTTCCAGTTTGCAATCCCACCAGCAGTTGAAGGGTGTTTATCTTTCTCCACATCCTTGCCAACATATGCTGTCACCTGAGTTTTTGATCTTAGCCATTCTGATTTTTGTAAGGTGGTATTTCAGAGTTGTTTTGATTTGCATTTCTCTTATTACTAAGGACTTTGGACATCCTTAAAGCACTTCTCAGCAATTTGTGATTTCTCTGTTGTGAATTCTGTTTAGTTCTATATCCCACTTTTTTATTGGGTTGTTTGGCTTTTTGTTTTGTTTTTACTTTTGGTGGTTAGCTTCTTGAGTTCTTTATATATTTTGCATATTAGCCCTCATTTGGATCTTGAGGTTAATGCAGGTTTTTTCAAAATCTGTAAGTTGCCAAAATGTCCTATTGACTATGTACTTTCCCTTACAGAAACTTTTCAGTTTCATAAGCCCCATTTATTTATTCTTCATATTAGAGCCTTATTCATTGGTGTTCTATTTAGAAAATTTCCCCTGTGGTAATTAATTTGAGGCTCTTTCCCACTTTCTCTCCTATTAGATTCAATGTATATAGTTTGGTATTGAAGTCCTTGATCCACTTGGACATGAGCTTTGTGCAAGTTGACAACTATGAATCATTTTTATTTTTTCTACATACAAACTGCCAGTTAGACCAGCACTATTTATTGAACATACTTTCATTTTTTCCATTGTATAGCTTTTGGCATCTTTGTTAGATATCAAGTGTCAGAGATACTCCCATAACTAAAAGGGAGGGACCTTAGATGAAATGACCTACAGTGGGAAGAGTTGTAGAGTCAACATCCAGTAGAATGACAGGGCATCAAGTAGAGGGATGGGGTTGCCATCCCACAGAAAAATATTGTGACCCAGAATTGTTTCTATTTAAAATAACTATAGGGGCAAAAATAGAGAAGAACATGAGAGAAAGGAGGTCCAGTGACAGACCCAAATTGGGATCCAGTTTTAGGGGATGGTCCAATGTCTAACGCTATTACTAATGCTATGATGTGTTTACAGACAGGAATATACAATGGTTGTCCTCTTTGAGGCCCAACAGACACCTAAAAAGAGTAAGATCTAGACACTTTCACCCAACCAATGGACAGAAGCCCAAGATCCCTGTGGTTGAATTAGGAAAAAGCTGGAAGAAGCTGAGGAGGATCACCTCATAGGAAGACCAGCAGTATTAACTAATGTGGACACCCAAGATGTCACAGACACTAAACCACCAACAGGCAGCAGACACCAGCTGATATGAGACTCTAGACACATATACAGCACTACTGCCTGGTCGGGCCTCCGAGAGAGAAGACACACCTAACTCTTGAGAGTCTTGAGGCTCCAGGAGTGGGCAGGTATGTTATGGTCGGGTACCGGTGTGGGGACATCCTTTTGGAGACTGGGAGAAGGGAGATTGTTTGGGGAGGTATGAAATGAGGAATAACAAGAGAGTGGATTGGGAGATAGATAATGACTGGTCCCTGGATCGTTCAAAAGATTATAAAATAATAAGAATAAGGAAAAGAATGGGAATAGGAATAGGTATAGGAATATGTATAGGAATAGGAAAAAGAATAAGAATAAGAATAAGAGTAAAAGTAAGAATAGGAATGAGAATGAGAATGAGAATGAGAATGAGAATGAGAATGAGAATGAGAATGAGAATGAGAATGAGAATGAGAATGAGAAAGAGTCAGAGAGTCAGAGTCAGAGTCAGAGTCAGAGTCAGACTCAGACTCAGACTCAGACTCAGACTCAGACTCAGACTCAGACTCAGACTCAGACTCAGACTAAGGTGGTACCCAAGGATTCTTCCCATTCTCTGAGAATAACTGAAAGTGGTAACAGGTGGAGGGATTGTAAGAGGGGGCACTAGGAAAAGAGGAGGGAGGGATGCTCTGATGGAGATGTAAAGTGAACAACAACAAAAAGAAGAAAATAAACTCTTAAGGAATGATAAGTTAAAGCATTTGAGTATCTCAGTTTCTCCTACTTGCATGGTAGAACCCAACCTTACATTTTTTTTTTATACTTCTGACTCAATAGTGTAAAATAAGTTCTCATTACAATGTTTTTTTAAGTTCTCATTTAAAATTATGGAAGCATAATACAACTATGATTTATAATTTTGAGGTTCAAACAAGTGTAATTATGGACAGAGAAATATCAAAATGTATAGCATCTTTTCTCTTTTTTGCTTTCCCGTTTAACTGTAATTATTAGCATGTCAATTTAGGGGGAAGAAAATAATTACAGTGAATTTACATTGGCGAGTTTGTAATTAATTTTGGTTTATTAAAAGTTCAAGCTTTATAATATATCAGAGTGAACATATAATATATTACTGGTAATGATGAGGACATATTCTAGAAATAATAAGGAGTGTGCAATTTCCTTACCTCCAGGAACCTATTAATTGGGAAACAAAAAAAGTTCTATAAGAGTTCTAAAATGTATCACAATGAACAAGTCAATAATTCTAGCATAGATCTTGAGAAACTTTACAAGAACTTACCATTATTTAAACCTCAGAATGCAATACATCATTTTTCCGATTTAGAGATTATATAGAATCTAAAGTGGAATTAGTTAAATTAAGAAAATGAAAAAAATTATATTGAATGGTAAAAGTTATTTGTAGGTGACCTTAATAATCTAGCAAATAATAATTTATAGACAAAATGATAAAAGCAATACAACAAAAAATAAAAAATAAAACTTGCATTTTCAAAAGACTGTCAAAATTAATAAAACAACTACCAAGTTAAGTCAGGAGAAAGGCACAGTGAAAGCTAATATAAAAATTTGAAATTGTCAAAG
This sequence comes from Mus pahari, assembly GCF_900095145.1. Classification (NCBI taxonomy): domain Eukaryota; kingdom Metazoa; phylum Chordata; class Mammalia; order Rodentia; family Muridae; genus Mus; species Mus pahari. Next base: position 18,866,910 of record NC_034600.1, read on the forward strand.
AAGAAATTTACTTAGAAAAAATAAAAGAAATAGTATTAAGACATAGTAGCAGACTACACTAAATGCTGCAAGGGATTTGATTATTAAATGAAAAATCAAATAGGTAAATCACTGACTTGAGTTTAACATTGTCATCTCACATGAGGTTTATATTTCAGTTAACAGAAGGACATTTTGCAAGAAACTGAAAAATATGTAAAGAAATAGAAGTAAAAGTAGCCTGTCAGTGATAAAAATTAATTTATAAAATAAGTAATAAATAAGTTTGTGTGTATTTGTGTGTGTGTGTGTGTGTGTGTGTGTGTGTGTGTGTGTGTGTTTCAATAAGGTAATAATATTTACATCTGGTGGCACAGGTATATACTACAATAGAGAATGTATTGAGTACTTTGACTTAATAACAAGTTTATAATGAAACTATCACTAAGGAAGTATGGTTCGGAGAATTATATATGGCAATTTTATTTTTCTTTTTACTATCTTTGAAACATTTGACTCATAGTATCACTTATTTGCAAGGAATTATTAGTAAGTAAAAAAAAAAATATTAGGTTCCATGATAAGAAAGTAAATGGTAATATTCCAATTTTAGGGGAATATTTATTTTTGTTTTCTTAGAAGATAACATCAAAATTTTAATATACATTACTTTCAAGGTTTGAAGACAAAAGTAATATAAAAGTGAGAACATATTGATTACTTCAAAAGCACTCTGGAAATGCACTGAATTTTAGATTCTCTATCACTTAAACATGTAATCTTGATGAATTTAAAGAATAAATTCTGTAATGGATGAAATTGTTAGCTAACTAATCAAAGTACATAAATGGCTTTATAAGATCTCTGATTCTCTCTCTCTCTCTCTCTCTCTCTCTCTCTCTCTCTCTCTCTCTCTCTCTCTCNTCTCTCTCTCTCTCTCTCTCTCTCTCTCTCTCTCTCTCTCTCTCTCTCTCTCTCGTATAATCAAAACTTTAATCTTTGGAAATTTATGCTGATTTTACTTGGCAAACAAACAAAAAACGAGAAATCTTACTAAAGCTGAGGTCACCTAAATGACTCTCTAGTGCTGTTGTCAACCCTTCTTAACTCAACTATTATCTTCAGCTAAAATTTGTTGAACCTCTCTGTTGTCAGTATATTTTTTGGTTGGCATGGAAAAAATAAATAAATTACTACTTTCAAAGTCATAGAAGTATAATCTTGCCTTTGTAATTTTTATTTGTGAGTTCTCATTCTCAAAATGGCATTTCATTGTGTGCAAGATGGATTCCTTAGCTCTTAACCTCTCTGTGTGAATCTGCATTTTTATGTGTCAAGTAGGCATAATAACACTTAGTCTTCTCACAAGGGTGTTTTAAAGATTAATTAGCTAAGTGCTTGGGAGATAAAATGGCTATATAAATGCTAAATATTCATATTCATTAAGATACTGTCTTAAAAGAAAATAAAAAATCAAACTAGCTCCAGACTAAGTCACAATTAAAGTAGAAAATATGAGCAAACTTTTTACTGCGGAGCAAGATGTCCTTGGGCTACTCTCTTTGTATTTCTCATTCTTCAGTCTCCATTTACACTATCTCCTCACATTTGACCACCTCCCCATATTGAAACATATGAGTAAATAATGCTATTGCTCCTTTTGTTGTTAGATTCCTAATAGTCTTTCTATGATATGAAGTTTTACATGAAATATTATTACCCTAAAGTATTTGACATAGCCAAATGGTACTGTTTCAGGAACTTCATGGTATAGAATCATGTTGTACTATCTATAATTGATAATGACTAATCTATCTGTTCCAAATTCCAAATAACAGCAGTATTATAATGAAACTATGTCAAGGGTATGAAACAAGTAGAAGAAGCAATGTGGTTTATGTACTAGAGCAAATAAAAGACATAGAGCAAATATGAAATAATTTTATAGTAACTAATATAATATACAGAAATCCAAGTGTTTGATTTATAGTGCATTTAACATAAGTTTGGAGAAAAAATCTGAAATTTGCAGTGATTCATAGGACTTGCTAAACACATTTGAATAACTTGTTAAACACACACACACACACACACAATTAACTGTACTTTCAGAATTTATAAGAATCTTATATTCTGTCCAAGAAAACTGAGTGTTATGAGAAATTATTATAAGAAATAAGCATATATTAAGACAGAGACTTGGAGTACATGGTAGTTGGCAAAGACACAGAGATGTTCAATTACTAGAAAGTTAAGTTATATATCCAAAAAAAAATTATAATTACCTCAAAATAATTTTCTGAGACACCAGTACTTTTGTAAATATTTGTCATGTTTTAATGAGATACAAAATAAGAAAACCATGTTCTGATCTATATTAACCTGATACTGTTTCAGCATTTTGTATTGCATAGACCAAGTTTGTTAAACATGAACAAAATGTATTGATGAAACTTTGTCTATTCTTATAGACAACCATTTCTCTGTGTGTTTTGGATTTCATTTATCTGTCTTCTTCTTTTAAATAATGCTATATACAATTAAGCACTGTCATATATCAAAAATCGAATGCTGTGAAAGAATATAATATATATAAAATATAAAATTAATTATACTATGAACATGTAGAACACCATATCTGTATGTTATATATTGTATTATAAGCCTTGACTTGATTAATTTGTCATATACTTTTATCTTATAAATTTACAAACTAGCCTGCTATATTTTCCCTTTATCAGAAGTGTTTAATAACTTTTGTGAAATGATTCTCATAGCTATACCACCCAATGTAGTGAATTCTCCTGGTTTAGAGAATTGGCTCCAGTGTTTTTTCACTACAACAAAAAGTGAAACTGGTAATATTGCGCATTTCAATGAGTAGGCATAAGGCAAGCATGATTGTGTAGAACTCTCAGCACCATTGATATAGGAGTAATAGGATTAATATAGGTTCAAGGCTAGCCTGGTCTACATAGGAAGTTGTAAAAAAGTGAGAGCTGAACAGTGAGACATTTTTAAAAATGCAGTGAATTCTCATAAGCAAGTCCTTGAAATTATGGTTATGATAATCATCATTGGCAGTGAAGGCAGGAGTTAACAAGCAAAATCTACAGCTTTTCTTTACGGTCTTGAGTCAGCTATATTTGATTTTGTTTTTAAAGTTTCTAAGAGCTTCCCCAAGTGCAGTGTTTTAGAAGGTAAAGGAGGTCCCACACACTCTCTGAATTCCACATGGAGAACTGGCCAAGCATTACAGTTATACCAAAATCACCCACAATGGGGAAGGAATAAGACTACCCATATGCTATCTGAAAATGAAAAGATACTGCTGATCAATTCAAAATAAAGAATTGACATCAATAAAAAAAAAAATGTTCTTTCAAAATCCAGCATGACACCATGTGCCCTAAACTGTAACTCTGACCTTATCCTTAGCTGATATTGACCGTCAGCATTTAACAATAATAATTTCATTTTTAGAGTTGGCTTCATTCCATTACAGCTATAAAAACTATTAGATCTGGGGATGCAAAAAGTCTGTATCGATTCCAAATTCCTTTTTGTTGTTAATTTATTAGTCTTCTAACTTGAAAAACACTTATAATTATAGGAGAGTTTTGAAAATATTCTATGAAATACCATGTATTCTTCACATATTTTTTTCATCAGGCAATACATTTAAGTTCTTACCACATATCCTGTAGCAACTTTGTTTGCTGATACTGGAATGTTAATTGCATTTTCACAATGGTTGCAGGGCTCCTCTGCTTTAAGCTGAGATGCACCATTTTGGGGCCAGTCTGTAACTTGAGTATCTTTCTATAGTATGCACTTCAGTCTCAGGGCTTTGTGTGTGCTGATTCTCAGATTTCATGGAGGCCACTCAGGAATCTTCCTAGAATTATTAGGAGTATATAGAGATACTTAAAAGAATTTCAGTGTCAGACTCTGTACTCTGTATTCCTCTCACCTCTCCTCATTCCTGAAGTATATTGATGATACTCTTCACTTCCATATATATATAGTGCAATGTGATAATCTTCTACAGAACTATATACTATAGTCTCTCTAGTATCAGTGCTGACAGCCTTAGATAAGTATGCTCCAGTGCTCCAACCCAAGAAGCTAAGAGAAAGCTTTTTATTCTTGCATTATCTTTTGACTAGAAGAAGATTGTGTGCAGTTCTATAGTCCACCAACTTCCAGGCATACCTGAGAGAGGATAGGGATATGCCTTCTTTCATGATGTTTGCCTCCATTCTCCAGGGTATCTATTATTTGATATTTGGATATGACAAGAAAGATGTTCTTGAGAATTTTATTTTCTTTCAAGATAATCTGCCTTTTTTTTTTTTTTTTTTTTTTTTTTTCAGCTCAGGGATTTTTTTCCACTACCATTCTGGCAGAAACAAAACAACAAAAACACTTACAGATGACCATCTGAGTTTCCTCAAATGATTTTTTTCTAGTTTGTTTTCTGTTTTAGTGTTCTTTTCACATGATGTTATTATTTTTATGCGTTGCATTTCTGTTTAGATTGAAGAATAGCTAACATTACTCAATAATGGATGAAATCAGAAGTTCTTAAATATCTAACTTGATATGTCAAGAAAATCAATATAAAGATATAATAATTTAGAAAGAACTGCAGCATAAAAATTCATATAAAATTAGATAGTAAAGGAATAAATTGAAACAGTAAACAAAGGAGAACTACTATGTTTTTTTGAATTGGAGGAAATTCAAAATGTTCATATAATCTAATTAAAGTTGATCAGTGAATGAATATTTTCTATATTTGAGTTGGAAATTATCTTAGAGGTTTTTACCTAGGGCAAGTTGGAAAATTATGCTATATAAATTTCACTTTTAGAAGCAAATCAGCTTCATAAAACAATTAGTTTTCCTCTAAGTATAATGTGATATTTGTAAAAAGAAAGCAAACTTGTTTGCAAAAGTATGGATTAATTTTTATGTATCATTTTTTAGTTTGTAGATATATATGTGTAGATGTTCTTGGGTATGTAGATACATATGTGCAAACATATGTATGTATGTATGCATATATGTATGTATGCATGTATGTATGTATGTATGTATGTATGTATGTATGTATGTATGTATTAGAAGGCAAAACTTTCTCTTCTGTTAGATTCACTGTATCTGGTTTTATGTGGAGGCCCTTGACCCACTTGGACTTGAGCTTTGTACAGGGAGATAGAAATGGATCAGTTTTAATTCTTCTACATGCTGACCACCAGTTGAACAAGCATCATTTTTTTGAAAATGCAGTCTTTTTTCCACTGGAAGGTTTTACCTCCTGTGTCAAAGATCAAGTGACCATAGGTTTGTGGTTTTATTCCTGGGCCTTCAATTCTATTCTGCTGATATACTTATCTATCCCTGTATCAGTGCCATGTAGTTTTTATCACTATTGCTCTATAGTACAGTTTGAGGTCAGGGATGGTGATTCCTCCAGATGTTCTTTTATTGTTGTGAATAGTTTTTGCAATCTCAGGTTTGTTTGTTATTCCAAATGAATTCAAACACATGGGCACAGGGGAAATTTTCCTGAACTGAACACCAATGGCATATGCTCTAAGATCAAAAATTGACAAATGAGACCTCATAAAATTACAAACTTTCTATAAGGCAAACGAGAGTGTCAAGAGGACAAAAGGAAATGAACAGATTGGGAAAATATTTTTACCAATTCTATATCCAATAGATGGCTTATATTCAATATACACAAAGAATTTAAGAAATTAGGCTCCAAAGAACCAAATAACCCTATCAAAAAATGGGAAATAGAACTAAACAGAGAATTCTCAACTGAGGAAACCCGAATGGCCAAGAAACACTGAAAGAAATGTTCAACATCTTTAGTCATCACGGAAATGCAAATCAATAAAACCCTGTTCACTTGGGAGGTAGAGGCAGGCGGATTTCTGAGTTTGAGCCCAGTCTGGTCTAGAGAGTGAGTTCCAGGACAGCCAGGACTACACAGAGAAACCCTGTCTCAAAAAAACAAAAAACAAAACAAAACAAACAAACAAACAACAACAACAAAACCTGTGATTCCATCTCACANCAGTCAGAATGGCTAAGATTAAAAACTCAGGGAACAACAGATGCTGGCAAGGATGTGGAGAAAGAGGAACACTCCTCCATTGCAAACTGGTACAACCGCTCTGGCAATCAGTCTGGTGGTTCCTCAGATAATGGGGAATAATACTACCTAAGCACCCAGCTATACCAATCCTAGGCATATATGCAGACGTTTCTCCAACATGTTATTAGGACACATGCTCAACTATATTCATAGCAGCCTTGTTTATAATAGCCAGATGCTGGATACAACCCAGAAATCCCTCAGCAGAGGAATGGATACAGAAAATGTGGTACAGTTACACATTGGAGTTTTACTCAGTTGCTAAAAGATAATGACTTCATGAAATTTTCAGGCAAATGAATAGATCTGGAAAATATCACTCTGAGTGAGGTAACTCATTCACAAAGAACACACATGGTATGTACTCACTGAATAGTGGATATTAGGCAAAGAGCATGGAATACCCACAACTTATGGATAATATGAAGCTGAAGAGGAAGGAATACCAAAGATTGGATGCTCTAGTCCTGCTTACAAAGGAGAGTAATATAATCAAGAGAAGTACAGGCTGGGAGGGACTTGGGAGGAGGAGAAGAATGGAAGAGAAAAAGAGTCACAGAATCAGGTATGGGAGGAGATAGAGGAGATATACAGAGCATCAGGAAATTGAACACAGATGTGTAGCAATGGGGGATGGGGTACAGGGGGTAGCAACCAAAACGTCCTAGATGCTAGGAAAGCAACAGCCTCCCAGGACCCCATGGGGATAAGTTTAGCTGAAATACCCCACAAAGGGGAGGAGAACCTGTTGAGACCTTATCTAGAGGTTAGGTATGGCCCCCATGGTTGAGGGATGGGGCCACCCACTCATCTTCAAAATTTGAAACCACAATTGCTTCTGTCTAAAGGAAATACAGGGACAAAGAGTAGAGCAGAGATTGAAGGAAAGGCCATCCNGAGACTGCCCCACCTGGGGATCCATCCCACATCCAGACACCCAACCCAGACACTATTGTGGATGTCAAGAAGCAGTTGTTGACAGGAGCCTTATTCAGCTGTCTCCTGACAGACTCTGCCAGATCCTGACCAGTACAGATGTGGTACTTGCAGCCAATCATAGGACTGAGTACAGGGACCTCAACAAAGGAGTTAGGGTAAGGGCTGAAGGAGCTGAAGGTACCTTATTTGGTTTCAATGGGTGGGGAGGCCGTTGGTCCTGTGAAGGCTTGATGCTCCAGTGTAGAGAAATGCTTGGGCAGTCAGGCAGGAGTGGGTGGGTGGGGGTGTAGGCACACTCACAGAAGCAGGGTAAGCAGTGATGGGATGGGGGTATGCAGAGGGGAAACTGGGAAAGTGGATAACATTTGAAATGCAAGCAAATATAATATTCAATTTTAAAAAGAAAAAAAAAACAAGGGGAAACTTAGGTATCTTCCCCTAAGCATTGCTCATATTTATTATTTGAAACTGGTTCTCTCACTGGCCTTCAAATTGCCAATTATGCAAGGCTGTCTGGCAAGCTGGTTTCTGCTCTATACTTTTACAACTAGTATAACTACTATTCTTAGCTCTTTTGTGTGGTTTCTGGGGTTTGAGTTCAGGTTCTTATGCTTGTACCACAAGTACTTTACTAAATAATCTGTATAAACACACCAATGCAGCACCTTTCATTTGTTCACTTGTTTGGTCTTTTGTAAGTCTGTGTTTCACTTTGTAGCCCAAGCTGCCTTAAAATCATGATCATGATATCTCATCTTTCTTTACAGGTTGTGATTATATGAGCATTTCATCATGCTTGATCATAAAAAGCATACTTTGTATTTGACCATGTTTGATATAGAGGCCATCAACAAATGAGACATTGTTGACTATCTGTTCTATTTCCAGGGTATGTATGTCACCAAAATCTAATATATTTGAGGTCTTCTTTTCTATATTACATTTTGTATTTCTTTTGAAGAATTATGTTTCAGTCAGATGTATTAAAAGGCACATTAGCAAGATGAATTAGAAGACCATGTACCTAGTTGTTTCTGTTGTTCCTCAGTGATAGGAGAATTGTGTTGGATGATCATCATTGTTAACTTTTTGTGTGGCATATATGCTTTAATTTCCATTCAAAGTGATCATGCTATCTTGTGATCATGTTCTAGGACTATGAAAGATACCATATCTAAAACATTTATTAAAAATGAAAAGAAATAAAAGACTGAATTAATGGTAACTTTCTTAGAGTTTCAGAGGGTTAGTCTATCGTTTTCATGGCCAGAAGCAGAAGGACTTTGCAGTCTGTATTAGTCAGGGTTCTGTAGAAAAACAGAACTGAAAGAATCTCTCCCTCTCCCTCTTATCTGATAAACACAAACACACCATACATACATACACACACACACACACAGGGGGGAGAGAGAAAGAGAGAGAGAGAGAGAGAGAGAGAGAGAGAGAGAGAGAGAGAG
>NC_034600.1:18875484-18902683 GCF_900095145.1 Mus pahari
ACACACCATACATACATACACACACACACACACAGAGGGGAGAGAGAGAGAGAGAGAGAGAGAGAGAGAGAGAGAGAGAGAGAGAGAGAGATTTAGAAAAATGTCTTACAACCCATGGTCCATCTGGTCTTTATTATAGATTAGCATTCCAAAGAAGTAGGTTCTCTTACCAATGATTTCTAAGCAGGCAAAGAGAGAGACACTGGTTATGGTATGAACTTTTAAATGCACATAACTCCCTTACAGGAACATATCTCCTCTAACAATGTCTTATTTCTGTATTTTTCTCAAGCTATTTATCAACTTGAGACAAAGTACTCACCAACATGAGCCCATGGGGACCATTGTAATTCACACCACCACACATGTCTCATCAATTTATACCTACCTACTTATAGAAGGCAATCTTTCGTGTACTCCAGGCTGGACAAGAATTTGATAAGTACGTCAGAGTGTCCTGAAACTCTCTGTTCTACTGAGTATGGGTAGTACCAATAGGTCCCTTCATGTCTAATTCTTTGAGATATTTTTATTGTTTTATGTGTGGGGTATTGCTTAAATGTATACTTGTTTTTTAATTGAATATTTTCTTTATGTGCATTTCAAATGTTATCCCCTTTCCTCATTTTCCTCCTCCCAGAAACCCCCTCCCCTTGCAGCTATGAGTGTGTTCTTCCATCCACCCACCTACCCACTCCCACCTCCCTGTCCTCGATTCCCCTACACTGAGGGATCTATGGAGCCTTCATAGGACCAAGGACCTGTCCTCTCATTGATTCCTGACAAGGCTATCTTCTGCTACATATGCAGCTGGAGCCATGTGTACTCCTTGGTTGATGGCTTACTCCCTGGGAACTCTGGGGAATCTGGTTGGTTGATATTATTGTTCTTCTTATGGGGTTCCAAATCCCTTCAACTCCTTCAGTCCTTTTTCTAAATCCTGTATTGGGGACACCATGAAAAGTCCAATGGTTGGCTGTGAGCATCAAACTCATTATTTATAAGTCTCTGGCAGGGCCTCTCGTGAGACAGCATATCAGGTTCCCTTCAGCATGCACTTCTTGGCATCCACAATAGTTTGGGTTTGATAACTGTATATGGGATGAATCCCCAGGTTGGACAGTCTCTGGATGGCCTGTCCTTGAGTTTTTACTCTTCAGTTTATCTCCATATTTGCTTCTATGAGTATTTTGTACCTCTTCTAAGAAGGACTGAATCACCCACACTTTGTTCTTTCTTCTTCTTGAGCTTCATGTGAACTGTGAATTGTGTCTTGGGTATTAGGAGCTTTTGGGCTAGTATCCACTTATGAGTGAGTTCATACCATGTGTTTTCTTTTGTGATTGGGTTACCTCACTCAGGATATTTTCTACTTCTATCCATTTGCCAAAGAATTTAATGAATCCATCATCTTTTAATAGCTGAATAGTACTCCTTTGTGTAAATGTACCACATTTTCTGTATTCATTCCTCTGTTGAGGGACATCTGGGTTCTTTCCAGCTTCTGGCTATTATAAATAAGGGTGCTAGGAACATAGTGGAGCATGTGTCCTTATTAAAAATTGGAACATCTTCTGGGTATATGCCCAGGAGAGGTATTGCTGGATCTTCCAGTAGTACTATGACCAATTTTCTGAGGAACCACCAGACTGATTTCCAGAGTAGTTGTACAAGCTTGCAATCCCACCAGCAATGGAGGAGTGTTCCTCTTTCTCCACATCCTTGCCAGCATCTGCTGTCATCTGAATTTTTGATCTTAGTCATTCTGACTTGTGTGATGTGTAATCTCAGAGATGTTTTGACTTCCATTTCCCTGATAATTAAGGATGTTGAACTTTTTTCAGGTGCTTCTCAGGCATTCGGTATTTGTCACTTGAGAATTATTTGTTTGGCTCTGTACCCCATTTTTAATAGAGTTATTTGATTTTCTGAAGTCCATCTTTTTATTACATTTTTTAGAACATCTTCTGGTTATATGCCCAGGAGTGGTATAGTTGGGTCCTAAGGAAGTACTCCATCCAATTGTTTGAGGAACCACCATGCTGATTTTCAAAGTGGTTGTACCAGCTTACAATGCCAACAGCAATGGAGATGTCTTCCTCTTTTTCCATATCCTCTCTCTCTCTCTCTCTCTCTCTCTCTCTCTCTCTCTCTCTCTCTCTCTCTTCTACCTTCTCTTTTTCTTCCTGCCTTTCTATAATAAATCTTTAAAACCATAGAGAGTCTCTGCTCCAGTCAAGATCTGCTATGCTCACTCTTGCTGGTGTTGGGAACCTCTCTTCCCTCAACCCTCTCTTCCATAACCCTGGTGGTTTTAGCGAAGTAGGAAGTAGCTCTGGGGCTCCCAGGTAGGGCTGCCCCTTGGCCACCCCCTGAAGAGGTCAGAGGCTTAGATGCCCACCTGAGGATGAATGGAAAGTGTATGGCAGCCCTCCCATGCCTGACTGACCAGAGAATAGGGGGAACTCTGGTGGGGTGTGGGTCCTTCCCATCCCCCTCTTCCCCAGTCCTCCCTTTTCAGTTCCCAACAAGTGATAGCAGAGCAATGATTTCACCATCCATTCAAGACAGAAACAGCTGAAGAGCACAGCACACAGAGATGTACATTGGATCTCCAAGTTTCCCAAGACCTTGAGTGACTGAGTTACAAAAAAAAAACTTGGCTTTTTACTCTCTCTCTCTCTCTCTCTCTCTCTCTCTCTCTCTCTCTCTCTCTCTCTGAAGTTTTCCTGGCTTCCTCCCCCTCCCCCCTCTCTCTCAGGTTTTAGCTACAAGAAGCTGGCTTTCCCAGCTCTGTATCCTCCGCCCCCCCCCCCCCCAGTAATGGCTCTGAGCTCTGTTTTCCTCTGCCAGCTGGTTCCCTTCAGCTGTTACAGGTTTCAGCTACAAGTAAGTTGATTTTCAAACTCTGTAGTCCCTCCCCATTTGTTCTCAGCTTTGAGTTGTGTGTACACCCCCAAGGTGCCTGTTGTAAACTCTCTGCCTCCTCTGAACTCTGTTGCTCTGAGCTCTGCTGCTCCCTCCATGCCATAACCCTGCAGGAAAGTGCTGCCCTCTCTGAAATTTGAGATGGGGGGGGGTCCCGCCCAGCACTGTGGAGTCCCTAAATGGGCCTTGAGCCTGGGGACAAAGGAACAAAGACAGGGTGTGCTGCAGGCTATGGACAGAAGCAGGCAACAGGTGGGCAGGGCAAAAGAGCCAAAGCAGGCACTGTGTGGGGGCAAAGTGACACACTGTTGAGGTGGGCCAGAGAGCCACTTTGGCTAAAAGGCCTTTCACTTAACCCTTTCCTTTCTGCTTTCCCAGAAAAATTTAGGGGGAAGTAAAAGTTAACTGCAGGGTACAATGTACCCCCCCCACACACACACATCCAGATAAGCCCATGAAAACTGCATTGAAGCTATGCTATCCCACAGGAATACCTGAATCATGCTTTTAACCAAAAACTCTTTTGCTTCTTTTTCTAAATGCTTTTTTTCTCTCTAGTATTCATGATATATATCCAAAAATTCTTTCAACTTGTTTAAAATTTCCTTTAAGGTTCAAAATCATCCAGTCCTTAATTAATAACTGGTTTCCTTTTACAGACGAGCTGTTAACTGCCTACCACAGTTACACAATTAACATGATATTTTCTTCTTTAGCCATCCAAAATGGACTGTGATGTGCTCCTAAGCAAATCATTGCAGGCATAACTTTTGCTATCCACACTATGCAGATATCCTCTGCTGGTGTTCCGCTACTTTGTTATAATCACTCTACAGGTCTATCTCCACACAGGGCCTGCTGCCACAGATCCATCTGAGGGAGCACCATCTCCTGAGACCTACAGACAACAAAGCTGCCTTCCTCCAAAAACCTTGTCTGACTGAAGACTCCCAAGACATGCAGTGAACCCCACAAAAGACAGACTTGGGACCTTCCAGCTACAGATGGACTCTCTTGCCAAAGCCAAATGGCTGCTGAACCTTGGAGAAAGTTACATGATAATGAGCAAAACACAATGTCTATCTAGATTAATTAATTGCTGTTCAAAACTAATGTTATTACCCTCAAATTGTACTACCTATGGAACAATTAATTAATTGTACAACCCCTTGCCTTCTCAACTCTTACCCTTAACCCTCTTTACTACTCTGGTTTTGTTCTGTTACTTCTGTATTTTCTTCTGATACTTCCATCCACTCTAAATTTTCACCACTAATGATACAGTCACATCAGTGACTCCCACTTATTTTCTTATAAAAACAGAGGGGGATATGTAAGGAATTGAACTATGCACAGACAAGCTGGTTTCCAGTTGGGCTGAGGTCAGAACCCCGGTAGTGATAATTCACCTACATGACATGGTAGGTGTTCCCTCATGCTCCTGGAACTCTGGCTCCTGCATAAGTTACTGCCCCCCCCCTCCAGCTCCCACAAGAGAAGCATGGCTAGAAGTCACTTAGGCAATGGTTCAAGCTTCTGACCTTCAGGCTAAAATCCTCCCTGTTACCTTGCAACTGAAAAGATAGCAGTATACTTTGAATTAGGTGGTTAGGCCCCTCCTTGCTCTCTTACTCCTCTCTCACTCCTCTCATTCCTTTGTTATCTTACCTCTCACTGCTCTCACTCCTCTCTCCTCTCTCTTTGTCTCCTCCTCTCCTCTCTCCTCTCCTCTCCTCTCCTCTCTCCCTCTTACTCATACTCTCTTTCTCTCTAGCCTTCTCTCTCTCTCTCTCTCTCTCTCTCTCTCTCTCTCTCTCTCTCTCTCTCTCTCTCTCTCTCTCTCTCTCTCTCTCTCTCTCTCTCTCTCTCTCTCTCTCTCTGCCTTCTCTCTTTCCCCCTGCATTTCTATAATAAAGCTCAAAAACCATAGATAGTCTCTGCTCATCAAGATCCACTGTGCTTACTCTACCCGATGTGGGAACCTCTCTTCCCTCTTCCCTCTCTCCCATAACTCCGAGGGGGTGGAGGCTGCAGGGTGTGGCCCTGGAGCTCCCAGGTTGGGCTGACCCTTGTCTACCACATATAGAGTGAGTCAGAGGCTTGGTTGCCCCGGAGCTGTGTGGAAAGAGTCTGGCAGCCCACCCCCACCCTCCATCTGCCAGTCTAGAGCATAGGTGGAAATCTGGCAGGGCATAGGTCTGTCTTCCCCTTCTTGCCCCTGGGCCCCTTTTTAGTTCCCACAAAACATCTCTCCAGCTTCAATAACCCCTTTGTGATTTTACTTTTAACTTCCTTTCTTTTATTTATTTTGTGTTTAATTTACTTTATTTTTCAAGCATCATCATTTGAAAGATGACATAGATTATTTGAGAATATTATTTTCTTCAACATTAGGTATACAGATAGTTAAATTTCTTAAATCATAAGGCAAGTTAAATACAGTAAGTTTCTATAATTAAAACCAATAATTTCTTAATATTTTAGATTTCTTCATATATTTATAAATGAGCAGTTTTATGATCTGGTAGCAAATTTATAGAATTATTCAAATAAAACACTTATATAAAAGTAAGTGTGATAACTTCAGATAGATAACTTAGTAACTGTATTAGAAAAATTACATGAATGAGGCCCAAAAGTAGCACATAAATTTGCTATTGTAGGGGTTGCTTGGGCCCTCCTCTCTCTCTTTAAGCTCTCAACTTTCTTACTCTCATCTCTAGCCCTCTTTTTCTCTCTTCTTTCCCTCATCTCTCCACGTGGCTGTGGCCGGTCTTTCGGTCTTTCTACCTTCTCTTGCTCTCTCTGCCTTTCTACAATAAAGTTCTAAAGCCATAAAAACAAATTGCTATTGTAAAAGATGCTTATAACATAGGTTTCCTTGAATACATCTTATTTCGTTCAACATCATTTTCATTTCAACTAACTTTTCTTCTAATTATTTTATTTAAACTCGCTTCTGTTTTACAAATCTTAACTTTTATGCTGAGAACCACAAAATAAGTTAGACCTTAAATGACAAATACTACATGTTTACTGTCATATTTAAGTTAAACCATAATAAATGAACATATTGATACAGTAAATAGACTCTACAGGGAGATAGCTAAGACAGTGGGTGGGTGGTGAGAATATAATCAAAATTCATTTAGATATAGATGAAAGTATCTCATAAAGTTAATATATACTAATAATTTTTGAAAGATAATAAAATAAAATATAGGTTTGTTTCACTGTTTCAATACATTTAAGAATTTTAGCAATATAATTATTTTTGTGGACCTAATATTAATATTTTCATATTTGATTACATATCACAATTAAAAATGTGTGCTCATTCCTATTTATCTGATTCTTGACCTTAAGTTGAACCTACTCTGACTTCTTTAAAACTCATATTTTATAATTTTAGTCCTCATAAGAAACAAAGATATCTAATATTTCATCTCTCAGACTCTTGCCAGTGTCTTTATTCTGTTTTGTATTACAGGAAGAGAAATGTCATCTTTGAATTCTAACTTACCAGTGTATGAAACCAAAGCATATATTAAGGAAAACAGGAAAACATAAATCATATTGTATACTAGCACATTTTCTGTCCTCATCTCCCCAAGTGTTTTAGAGCATCAGACCAGGTTCAACCTATTGTTAAGAAAGTTCTCTCCCTTAAGCACTTGGCTCAACACAAGGGATTTAGAGAAACCCACATACCCCACCTTCTTCTAAGTAAAGTGACAGATGCAGTAATGGTTCTCACCTACATCTCTAAAGCAAATGGAGACCCTTTTAGCACCACTCAGAAAACAAGACCAAGACAAAGTACGGTTAAATTTTTGCTTGAAAACATAATAAAACTAAATGTTAGTTCTGTGACATTACCCATGTTCTTTCTGTGTGTCCTCATTGGAATATCTTCCTTGTTTAGATATAAACCTATAAAATATAAACTCAGAATGCCCCTGGTTCTATAAACCGACATCACATCTATAGACCCTCAGCAATGATCTTTGATGATAGGAAAATGTAGTCATAAAAGGAAGACAGAGCATGATTACTCAGTTGTTTAGTTTTAGGGTGAAGAAGAGTTCTGCACTTTGATATTTGGAAGCTAGCCTATGGATCAAATGCCTATAGAGTTAGGAACTAGTGCAAAGCAATGTTTTTATCCGATTTTATTAGAGTATCTTAAAAGAAATGATACAACATTAAAGAAATGGATTTCACGTCCATTTATCATTTTCTTCATGTCTACGTACTTGGTGTAGTGAAGTTGTATACTTTCACTACCAGTATTTCTTAATTTCATTAGTATTAGGTGCCTTGATGAAGTAGCAAATCTTGGTTGTAGAATTGGCACCATTAGGGCACTCTCTGAAGAACTTAAAAAATCCCATTGTGTTGTCAGAGACCATAAAATATGTTCATTTTTTGTTTTGTTTAGATTTTTATTTTTGTTTCATAAAGTTAGGGTTTTCTTTCTCCTATCATGGTAATTAAATAGACAAACTACACATATTTTTTAGTTTATAGTCCCTTCACTTGTGAAAGGAAATATTAATGGAACTCTTTTAGACCTAACAGTGAGTTACCATTAGTAAATTAATACTATCTATACTATTTAAAACAAACTTATAATCCACCCATTTAAATTTATTAAGATCAAAACTGGTTTTATGAAAATATGTTGTTATATTCATTTTGAATTAAATAAGGCACTCTAAAGATATTATTTTAAATAAATACTAATGGTTTCAAAATAGAATTCTCAACAAACTGAATTTATTGCATTGGCCTCATTAGGAAAAAATTTAGTATTAATAGTTTAAAAATATTTATGCACATATATCATTGTGGTCACAATGTTAATATCAGTTGGTTTATTTATGAAACATCTCATTGTATTCATAAATCAAAATTTAGTTTATAAAATTATAAATGATAAATTCCCAAGTGTGAACTAAAAACTTTATGTTGTTATCTATCACAAAAGTATGAAATACTGAAACACCAACCACCCTTATGGGTCCTGTATTAAGTATGTAACTGATCTCCATAGAGAATGGACTTCAGATATGTTCTAGTACATATGCCTTATACAAGTATATTTTGACAGCAATAACAAATTACAAAAATCCTGATGATCAGAAACAGAAGAGAAATGCTTAATTGGGAATTCATACCAAGAAAATGAGTCACATGAATTAGAATTAAGTGGTTCTTCTTAACTCCTCTGATGGCCAGAACATCCTATCTGTGACTCATAGATTGTACTCTTTTATCTCATGTATTAAAGTATTGAAACTAATGGATTGAAACACTACATTAAAAAATGAGTAGAATATTGTTGACCTGATTTGAGTAATTAAACAGTGTTGCTCAGATGGTATGGAACCTTAGCTGTACCTGTAAATAAATCTAGAGCACACTGCAGCATAATGTCTATTTAATACACAGGTAAAATTGGAAATGTGTGAACACAGTTGGTGTTAGGGGCTCATTAGATGGACTAAAGATGATATTCATATTCATTGATTAGGTCATCATGAGGATTACACTAGGAAATATTTGTAACATTAACTGTTACATTCAAATAATAAAACATAACCTAACCTATTCTGTTTCCTTCTGTTGCCTGTCATTGCTTTTAAGATTTATCTGAATGGCAAAGGCTGTAATCACACGCAAAATCTCTTCTTTTATCTCCTTTAGCAGTCATGGGACACCAAACGACTTTAGGAACTAGAATGTGATCTTATTAGAAAGGATAAATTTCACCATAGAATATTTAAATGAAAATTTCCAATTAAAAAGTTCAAATACCCTCTTTACTAACCCTCTGGAACATATGGTGTCCAGATAAACATGCAAGCGAAAGCATTCATTCATTTACATTAAATTATCCTTATCTTTAAGTACCTAAAATTCATTATAAGTGGTTCATTCTGACTGACAATAAATGAAATAATAAACAACAAAAGAAATAAAGGAAGAAAGGAAGGAAAGAAAGAAGAAAGAGACAAAGTGAGAAAAGAAAGAAAAAAGGGGAGAGAAAGAAAGAAAGAAAGAGAAAAATAAAGTCTATGAAAATCAAACTAGGTGCAGGCTGCAGAAGCAACATAGCTTCTAGAACAGGGTCACTTTTAGGCCTTCATCTTCACCCAGGAGGCAGAGCTGAGGCCAAGTCTTCTGCACACTTTCCCTGCCAGTCAGCCTCCTGGGAGGGCTCTACCCCCAGGACCAGGCAAGAACACTATCCTATATCCCAGGTCCCCTAGAGACCAGTCTGCACAAGAGAGTGCACAGGCTGCAGCAGCAACATAGCTTCTGAGAAAGGGTCCCTATTGGGCCATCACCTTCTGCTAGGAGGTAGAGCTGAGATGTAGTTTTCCATGCACATTCACTGCAAGAGGAGAGCTTGCCTGCAGAGAGTACTCTGACCACTGAAACTCAGGAGAGAGTTGAACTCCCAAGACTGTGAACAGAGGCTAACAGAATGACAGGAGGAAAAAACTCCAGCCAGAGACAGCTATAACAACTAACACCAGAGATTACCAGATGGTCAAAGGCAAATGTAAAAATCTTACTAACAGAAACCAAACCACACAGCATCATCAGAACCCAGCACTCACACCTCAGCGAGTCCTGGATACACCAACAAACCAGAAAACTAAGATATGGATTTAAAATCATATCTTATGATGCTGGTAGAGGACTTTAAGAAGGACATTAATAACTCACTTAAAGAAATACAGGAGAACACTGCTAAAGAGGTAGAAGTCCTTAAAGAAGAAGCACAAAAATACCTTAAAGAATTATAGGAAAACACAACCAAACAGGTGATGGAATTGAACAAAACCATCAAAGATCTAAAATGGAAGTAGAAACAATAAAGAAAACCAAAAGGGAAACAACTCTGGAGATAGAAAACCTAGGAAAGAAATCAAGAACCATAGATTCAAGCATCAGCAACAGAATACAAGAGATGGAAGAGAGAATCTCAGGTACAAAAGATTCCGTAGAGAACATGGACAAAACAATCAAAGAAAATGCAAAATGCAAAAAGATTCTAACTCAAACCATCCAGAAAATCCAGGACAAAATGACAAGACCAAACCTATGGATAAGAGGAATAGAAGATAATGAAGATTTTCAACTGAAAGGGCCAGAAATATTTTCAACAAAATTATAGAAGAAAATTTTCATAACCTAAAGAAAGAGACACCCATGATCATACAAGAAGCCTACAGGAATTCAAAATAGACTGGACCAGAAAAGAAATTCCTCCAGACACATAATCAGAACAACAAATGCACTAAGTAAAGATGGAATATTAAAAGCAGCAAGGGAAAAAGATGAAGTAATATATAAACGTAGATCTATTAGAATTACACCTGACTTCTCACAAGAGACTATGAAAGTCAGAAGATCCTGGACAGATTTTATACAGACCCTAAGAGAACACAAATGCCAGCCCAGGCTACTATAACCAGCAAAACTCTCAATTACCATAGATGGAGAAACCAAAGTATTCCATAACAAAGCCAAATTCACACAATAATTCTCCATGAATCCAGCCCCTCAAAGGATAATAAAAGGAAAACACCAACACAAGGACAGAAATTACGCCCTATAAAAAGCAAGAAAACCTAAAACACAAACCTAAAAGAATACAGTCGCAAGAAGTGAATTCCAACTCTAACAAAAAAATAACAGGAAGCAACAAATACTTTTCCTTAATATCTCTTAATATCAATGGGCTCAATTCCCAAATAAGAAGATATAGACTAACAGACTGGCGACAAAAAAACAGGTCCCAACTTTTTGCTGTTTATAGTAAACCCACCTCAGGGAAAGACAGACACTACCTCAGAGTAAAAGGTTGGAAAACAATCTTCCAAATAAATGGCTCGAAGAAAAAAGATGGAGTAACCCTTCTAATATCGAATAAAATCGACTTCCAACCCAAAGATATCAAAAAAGACAAGGAGGAGCACTTCGTACTCATCAAAGGTAAAATCTTCCAAGATGAACTCCCAATTGTGAATATCTATGCTCCAAATGCAAGGGAAGCCACATTCATTAAAGAAACTTTAGTAAAGCTCAAAGCACACAATAATAGTGGGAGACTTCAACACCCCAGTCTCATCAAAGGACAGATCCTGGAAACAGAAACTAAACAGAGACACGTTGAAATTAACAGAAGTTTTGAAACAAATGCATTTAACAGACATCTACAGAACATTTTATCCTAAAACAAAAGGATATACCTTATTCTCAGCACCTCATGGTNCCTTCTCCAAAACTGACCATATAACTGGTCACAAAACAAGCCTCAACAGATACAAAATATTGAACTTATCGGATGAATCCTATCAGATCACCACAGATTAAGGCTGATCTTCAATTACAACAAAAATAATAGAAAGCCAACATTCACATGGAAGCTGGACAATACTCTACTCAATGATAACTTGATCATGGAAGAAATAAAGAATGAAATTAAAGAATTTTTAGAGTTTAATGAAAATGAAGCCACAATATACCCAAACTTATGGAACACAATGGAAGCAATCCCAAGAGGAAAACTCATACCTCTGAGTACCTCCAAAAAGAAACTAGAGCAAGAATACACTAGCAGCTTGACAGAACATCTAAAAGCTCTAGAACAAAAGGTAGCAAATAAACCCAAGAGGAGTAGACTGCAGGAAATAATCTAACTCAGGGCTGAAATCAACCAAGTGGAAATAAAAACAACTATTCAAATAATCAACCAAACTGGGAGCTAGTTCTTTGAGAAAATCAACAAGATAGATAATTCCTTAGTCAAAGTAACTAGAGGACACAGGGAAAGTATCCTAATTAACAAAATCAGAAATGAATAGGGAGACATAACAACAGAACACAAGGAAATTCAAAACATCATCAGACCCTAATACAAAGTGCTATACTCAAAATAACTGGAAAACCTGGAGTAAATGGACAAATTCCTCAACAGATACGAGGTACAAAATTTAAATCAGGATCATATTAGTGACCTAAACAGTCCAATATCCCTAAAGAAATAAAAGTAGTCATTGGTAGTATCCCAACCAAAATTAGCCCAGGACGAGATGGGTTTAGTGCATAGTTATATCAGACTTTCAAAGAAGACCTATCCAATTCTCCTCAAACAATTCCACAAAATAGAAACAGAATGTACTCTAACCAATTCATTCCATGAAGCCATAATTACTCTGATATCTAAACCACATAAAAACCGAACACAGAAAAAGAACTTCAGACCAATTTCCCTTATGATTATTGATGGAAAAATACTCAATAAAATTCTCACTAACCAAATCTGAATCCAAGAACAAATCAGAACAATCATCCATCATGATCAAGTAGACTTCATTCCAGGGATGGAGGGATGGTTTAATATATGGAAATCCATCAATGAAATCCACCACATAAATAAACTCAAAGACGAAAACCACATGAACATCTCGTTAGATGCTGAGAAAGCATTTGATAAAATCCAACCCCCATTCATGATAAAAGCCTTTGAAAGATCAGGAATTCAAGACTCATACCTAAACTTAATAAAAGCAATATACTACAAACCAGTAGTCAACATCAAACTCAATGGAGAAAAACTTGAACAATCCCACTAAAATCAGGGACTAGACAAGGATGGCCACTTCTCCCTATCTATTCAATATAGTACTTGAAGTCCTAGCCAGAAAACAAAAGGAGAGCAAGCAGTTACAATTTGGAAAGGAAGAAGTCAAAATATCACTGTTTGCAGATGATATGATAGTATATTTAACTGATTCTAAAAATTCCACCAGGGAACTCTTAAACCTAATAAACAGCTTCAGTGAAGTATGCAGATATAAAATTAACTCAAACATATCAGTGGCCTTTCTCTACACAATGGATAAAGAAGCTGAGAAAGAAATTAGGGAAACAACATCCTTCACAATAATCAGAAATAATATAAAATACCTTGGTGTGACTCTAATAAGGAAGTAAAAGATCTGTATGATAAGAACTTCAAGTCTCAGAAGAAAAAAAATCATGATTTCAGAAGATGGAAAGATCTCCCATGCTCATGAATTGGCAGGATCAATATAGTAAAAATGGTTACCTTGCCAAAAGCAATCTATAGATCCCATGGAATCCTCATCAAAATTTCATCTCAATTATTCACTGATTTAGAAAGGGCAATTTGCAAATTCATCTGGAATAACAAAAATCCCGGAGAGCAAAAACTATTCTCAACAATAAAAGAACCTCTGAGGGAATCAGCATGTCTGACCTCAAGCTGTACAACAGAACAATTGTTATTAAAAACTGCATGGTACTGCTACAGCAACAGACTGGTAGATCAATGGAAGAGAATTGAAAACATTCAGAAATGAACCCACACACCTATGGCCACTTGATCTTTGATAAGGGATCTAAAACCAACCAGTGGAAAAAAAGACAGCATTTTCAACAAATGGTGCTAGCATAACTTGTGGTTATCAGGTAGAAGAATGGGAATTGATCCATTCTTATCTCCTTGTACTAAGGTCAAGTCAAAGTAGATCAAGGAACTCCACAAAAACCAGAGACACTGAAACTTATAGGGGAGAAAGTGGGGAAAACCTCAAAGATATGGGCACAGGAGAAAAATTCCCTGAACAGGACAGCAATGGCTTGGGCTGTAAGATTAAGAATCAAGTGATGGGACCACATAAAATGGTTAAACTTCTGTCAGGCAATAGACACACACTGTCAATAGGACAAAAAGGCCACCAACAGATTGAGAAAGGATCTTTACCACTCCTAAATAAGATAGGGGGCTGATATCCAATATATATAAAGAACTCAAGAAGATGGACTTCAGAAAATCAAATAACCCCATTAAAAATGGGGTAGAGAGCCAAACAAATAATTCTCAAGCGATGAATACCGAATGCCTGAGAAGCACCTGAATAAAAGTTCAACATCCTTAATTATCAGGGAAATGGAAATCAAAACATCTCTGAGATTACACCTCACACCTGTCAGAATGGCTAAGATCAAAAATTCAGGTGACAGCAGATGCTGGCAAGGATGTGGAGAAAGAGGAACACTCCTCCATTGCTGGTGGGATTTCAAGCTTGTACAACCACTCCGGGAACCAGTCTGGCCGTTCCTCAGAAAATTGGACATAGTACTACAGTAAGATCCAGCAATACCTCTCCTGGGCATATTCCCAGAAGATGTTCCAATTTTTAATAAGGACACATGCTCCACTGTGTTCATAGCAGCCTTTTTTATAATAGCCAGAAGATGGAAAGAACCCAGATGTCCCTCAACAGAGAAATGGATACAGAAAATGGGGTACATTTTCACAATGGAGTATTACTCAGCAATTAAAAACAATGAATTTATGAAATTCTTAGGCAAATGGATGCATCTGGAGGATATCATCCTGAGTGAGGTAACCCAATCACAAAAGAACACACATGATATACACTCACAGATAAGCAGATATTAGCCCAGAATCTTAAAATCCCCAAGATAGAATTTGTAAAACACATGACACTCATGAAGAAGGAAGACCAAAGTGTGGATACTTTGTTCCTTCTTAGAATGGGGAGCAAAATACCCATGGAAGGATTTACTGAGACAAAGTTTGGAGCTGAGATGAAAGGAAGGACCATCTAGAGACTGCCCCACCTGGGGATCCATCCCATATAAAGCTACTAAACCCAGACACTATTGCATATGCCAGCAAGATTTTACTGACAGGACCCTGGCATAGCTCTCTCCTGTGAGGCTATGCCAATGCCTGGCAAATACAGAAGTGGATGCTCACAGTCATGTATTGGATAGAACACAGGGCCCCTAATGAATAAACTAGTGAAGTTACCCAAGGAGCTAAAGGGGTCTGCAACCCTATAGGAGGAACAATATGAACTAACCAGTACCCCTCTCCACCCCAGAGCTGTATCTCTAGTTGCATATGTAGCAGAGGGTGTCTTAGGCTGCCATCAAGAGGAGGATAGGCCCTTGGTCTTGGGAATATTATATATCCTATTACAGGAGAATGCCAGGGCCAGGAAATGGGAGTGGATGGGTTGGGGAGCAGGGCAGGGGAAGGTATAGGGGACATTCAGGATAGCATTTGAAATGTAAATAAAGAAAATATCTAATTAAAAAAAATGAAAATCAAACCAAATCATATTTGGACTTGTTGGGGTGACTGAACACCTGAAGCAAGCAATCACTAGTTGAAATTGAACATGAGATTCTTAGAAAATGAGCAAGTGATTACAGCTGATATTTCTCTTACTGTATTTTATGAAGTGCACATCTTCTGTTTTTTCTATTATTGTTATTATTATTTTATTGTTATTCTTTAATCTTTTGTACAGTCTAGTCTTTATCTTCTTCCCAGTCTACTGTCTGAATCTTCCTCATCTCATTCCTTCTCCCCTGTCTCCAAGAGGATGTTCCCACACACCATCCACGCCCATCAGTCCTCTCCACTCTCTGAAGCCTCAAGTCTCTTGAGAGTTAGTTGCAACTTCTGTCACTAAGGCAATACAAGGCAGTTTTCTGTTCCAGACATGTGCCAGGGGCCTCATATCTGGTAATGCATGCTACCTGGTTGGTAGCTCAATGCCTGAGAGATCGCAGGGATCCCGGTAAATTGAGACTGTTGGTCTTCCTAATGGAGTCGCCCTCCTCAACTTCTTCCAGCCTTTCCTGAATTCAACCACAGGGTTCCCTGGCTTCTGTCCGTTGCTTGCGTATAAGTATATGTGTCTGACTCTTTCAGCGGCTTGTTTGGCCTCTTGGAGAGCAGGCATGCGAGGACTCTGTCTGTAAGCACATCATAACATCAGTAATAGTGTTTGGCCTTGGAACCTCCCGTTGAGTTGGATCCCAATTTGGGCCTGTCGCTGGACCTCCTTTCCTTTAGTCTCTCCTCCGTTTTTTTTTTTTTTTCCTGTGCAGTTATTTTAGAGAGCTTAATAAGGTTTTCAGCTAAGTTCTTTCTGATTTATTACAAATTAAGTTTAGATTTTAAGCTTCAAATAGGAAGTAATACAAAATACAACGCTTTAGTAGTAGTGAATACTTCAGTATAAGCCACAGCCTGACATGCTATAACTTTGTTTTTACTATGATTTCATGGATAATGAACTACACATCCCGCTTTCCAAATAAATAGGTATAATGGACAACAAGGCTCTCATTTCAGGATCAACTCATCCACAATGCTCTAAATTACTTGAAGGGTAGATATTTTTCCAGATTCTATGAGTCAAATAATAATAGAGAAGATCTTAGTGGAGTATGGAAAATAAGGAAAGAGTTACATTGAACATCTACTATATAAATTCAGTAATCAAAGCTAGATAACCCTAAGAAATCCCGATTTATTGTTGCCTTTTGCAAGTGGTAGTTGAGATATGCCTAAATGTGTATTTTAATAATATGAATTATGATTTAGTAAGATTTTCTCTGATTGCTGTTTCAGTCTCTGTGAACCACTCTGTTTCATGCTTAGTGAATTCCATGGGCTGTGTACTCCTTGTATCCTCAACACTTTTGTCTCCTAAAATCTTTCCTCCTGTCTTATGAATCATTCTCAGAGCTCTGCCTAATATTTGACTGTGGTCTCTCTCTGCATTTGTTCTCATCATTTCACAGAGGAAACCACTTTAATGAAAATTGTGCAAGCCACTGTTCTAATAGTGCATATTTTATTTAAAAATTATTGGTCTTTGAGAAATCTACAGGTTTGAGCTGGAAATATTAGAATATCTGTTTCTTCTTTAATATTAAATTAGTTTGGATCTAATATTTTATTTTAGGTTAATTTATAAATATTACCATTTTGTTGTATTTGGACACTGAGAGGGACTTTTACCACTACATGGTTAATTCACTAATTTTTGAATTTTTGAATCTAGATGAAACTTGCTTACTGATTCTATTCATTCATTATTGCCTTTCTTTCTCTTTCTCTTTTCCTTCCATCCTTCATTTCTTTTTTCTTTCTTTCTTCTTTCTTTCGTTCTTCCTTCCTTCCTTTCTTTCATTCTTCTATTTTCATTAGTTATCAGTCAGAATAAACCACTTACAAATAAATTTAGGGACTCAAAAGAAATAGATAATTTAATATACATGAGTAAATAAACGTGTAACAACACAGAAGATTCAAAAATATTTTATACTTCTTATTAAATTGAAAATTGAAAATTGTGCAAGCCACTGTTCTAACAGTGCATATTTTTATTTAAAAATTATTGATCTTTGAGGAATCTACAGGTTTGAGCTGGAGATATTAGAATACCTATATGTTTCTTCTTTAATATTAAATTAGTAAAACAATCATAGCATTTTTTCTTTTTATTTATTTATTTTTTTACACTTCATATTTTATTCACCCTGTCTAACCTCTGCATGTTCCACATCCCATACTTCATTCCTACCTGCTTGTCTCTACAGGGATGTCCTACCCGCAGCTGACCTCTAAACTCCCTGGGGCCTCCAGTCTCTTGAGGGTTAGGCATATCATCTCTGATTAAACACAGACCTGGCAGTCCTCTGCTGTGTATGTGTTAGGAGCCTCATATCAGCTACTGTATGCTGCCTGGTTGGTGATCCAGTGTTTGAGAGATCTTGAGGGGTCCAGATTAACTGATATTGCTGGTCCTTCTACAGGGTCACCCTCCTCCTTCCAGCCTTTCCCTCATGCAACCATAGGGATCAGCAGTCTATTGGTTGGGTACAAATATATCCGTCTGACTCATTTCAGCTGCTCATTGAGTCCTACAGAGTACAGTCATGATAGGTCCATTTGTGTGAGTGCTCCATTGCCTGAGTAATAGTGTCAGGCCTTGGGACATCCCGTTGAGCTGGATCCCAGTTTGGGCCTGTTGTTCAACCTTCTTTTCCTCAGGCTCCTCTCCAATTCTATCACTGTTGTTTCTTCAGACAGAAACATTTATGGATCATAGTTTTGACTGTGAGATGGAACCCTCCTACCTCATTTAATGCCCTGTCTTCCTGTTGGAGGTAGGTTCTATAAGTTTCCTCTCCATACTGTAGGGCATTTTGATCTAAGGTCTTTAGAGTCCTGTGAGTCTCTCACCTGCCAGGTCTCTGTGCATTCTGGAGGGTTCTGCCACCCAACCTCCTACTTCCTGAAGTTGCCTGTTTCAATTCTTTCTTCGGTCCCTGAGGGCTTCAGTCCTTTTCTGCCACCCAACACCAGATCAAATTCCCCTCTCCCTCCCCATCCCTATCCACTTTCCCTAACAGGTCCCCCCTCCCACCCCACTTATGGTTGCTTTCTTCTCCCTCTCAAGTGGAACTAAGGAGTCCTAGCTTGAGCTCTTCAGCTTGTTGACCTTTGTGAGTGCTGTGGACTGTATACCTAAGGTATTCTACAGGTTATGGTTTTTTATTTAATTTTTAATTTTTTAATTGTTTAATCTTTTATTTTTTGGCTAATATGCACTTATTCATGAGTGCATACCATGCATGTCATTTTGAATCTGAGTTAACTCACTCAGGATGATATTTTCTAGTTTCATCCATTTGCCTGCAATACTCAAAATGTCGTCCTCAGGATATACATTTGAAATATATAGAAATACTATAGGAGAAAGAATTGACTCCAGGAAAAACTGGATAATATAGAACTGGTGGTAAACCCAGAAGTTATTTAAATAAGCAATGTCTGTTTACAGCCTTGGGCGGTAAATAAAAACAATCCAAATAGAAACCAGAACCACTCTGGAAATCAGTCTGGTGGTTCCTCAGAAAATTGGACATAGTACTACTGGCAGATCCAGCAATACCACTTCTCAGTATATACCCAGAAAATGTTCCAACTGGTACGAAGGACACATGCTCCACTATGTTCATAGCAGCCTTATTTATAATAGCCAGAAGCTGGAAAGAACCCATATGTCCCTCAACAGAGGAATGGATACAGAAATGTGGTACATTTACACAATGGAGTACTACTCAGCTATTAAAAACAATGAATGTATGAAATTCTTAGGCAAATGTATGTATCTGGAGGATATCGTCCTGAGTGAGGTAACCCAATCACTAAAGAACTCATTGATATGCACTCACTGATAAGTTGATATTAGCCCAGAAACCTAGAATGCCCAAGATACAATCTCCAATACACAAGAAAAATCAATAAGAAGGAAGACCAACATGTGGATACTTCATTCCTCCCCAAAATATGGAATAAAATACCCATGAAAGAAGTTGCCGAGACAAAGTTTGGAGGTAAGACGAAAGGATGGACAACCCAGAGAATGCCCCATTCGGGGGTTCATCCCATAATCAGCCACCAAACGCAGACTCTATTGTATATCCCAGCAAGAACTTGCTGAAAGGACACAGATATAGCTATCTCTTGTGAGACTATGCCAGTGTCTGGCAAATATAGAAGTAGATGCCCACAGTCATCTATAGGATAGAACACAGAGACCCAAATGGAGGAGCTAGAGAAATTACCCAAGGAACTGAAGGGGTCTGCAACCCTATAGGTGGAACAACAATATGAATTAATCAGTACCCCCCAGAGCTCGTGTCTCTAGCTACATATATAGCAGAAGGCCTAGTCAGCCATCATTGGGAAGAGAGGCCCCTTGGTCTTGCAAATTTCATATGCCCCATACAGGGGAACGTCAGGGCCAAGAAGTGGGAATGAGTGGGCAGGGAAGCAGGGCTGGGAGGAGGGTATAGAGGTCATTCGGGATAGCATTTGAAATGTAAATGAAGAAAATATCTGGGGCTGGTGAGATGGCTCAGTGGGTAAGAGTACCCGACTGCTCTTCCAAAGGTCCGGAGTTCAAATCCCAGCAACCACATGGTGGCTCATAACCATCTGTAACAAGATCCAACGCCCTCTTCTGGAGTGTCTGAAGACAGCTACAGTGTATTTACATATAATAAATAAATACATCTAAAAAAAAAGAAAGAAAATATCTAATAAAATAATTTTTAAAAAATGGAAAACAGAACCAATGGTATGAAGTTCAGAAATAGGGTATATTTCTTAATCTTAACAGTCCCATTTCCCCTAAGGAAATAGAAGCAGTCATTAATAGTCTCCCAACCAAAAAAAAAAGCCCAGGACCAGATAGGTTTAGTGCAGAGTTCTATCAGACCTTCAAAGAAGACCTAATTCCAACTCTCCTCAAACTATTCCACAAAATAGAAACAGAGGGTAATCTACCCAATTCGTTCTATGGAGCCGCAATTACTCTGATACCTAAACCACACAAAGATCCAACAAAGAAAGGGAACTTCAGACCAATTTCCCTTATGAATATCAATGCAAAATTACTCAATAAAATCCTCACAAACCGAATCCAAGAGCACATCAAAATGATCATCCATCATGTCCAAGTAGGCTTCATCCCAGGGATGCAGGGATGTTTTAATATATGGAAACCCATCAACATAATCTACTATATAAACAAACTCAAGGACAAAAACCACATGATCATCTCGTTAGATGCTGAGAAAGCATTTGACAAAATCCAACAGCCCTTCATGATAAAAGTCTTGGAAAGATCAGGAATTCAACGCCCATACCTAAACATAATAAAAGCAATATACAGCAAACCAGTAGCCAACATCAAATAAATGGAAAGAAGCTGGAGGCAATCTCACTAAAATCTGGAACTAGACAAGGCTGCCCACTTTCTCCCTTCTTATTCAATATTGTACTTGAAGTCCTAGCCAGAGCAATTCGACAAATAAAGGAGATCAAGGGGATACAAATTGGAAAGGAAGAAGTCAAAATATCACTATTTTCAGATGATATGATTATATATATAAATGACCCTAAAAATTCCACCAGAGAATTGCTAAACCTGATAAACATCTTCAGTGCAGTAGCTGGATATAAAATTAAGTCAAACAAATCAATGTCCTTTCTCTACACAAAGGGTAAACAGGAGGGGAAAGAAATTAGGGAAACAACACCCTTCACAATAGTCACAAAACATATAAAATACCTTGGTGTGACTTTAACTAAGGAGGTGAAAGATCTGTATGACAAAAACTTCAAGTCTCTGAAGAAAGAATTTGAAGATCTCTAAAAATGGAAAGCTAACACAACTAATATAATCAAAATATACAAAACTGATGCTCCGTTTTGAAGTTCAATTAAGCTCTCTACCACTGAATTAAATCTGCATTTAAAACTGTTTTATATCCCTACTTCTATATTGCATAGAGATGATAGATAATTCAAAAATACAGTCATTATCAAGATTAAAGAAATACTAGTTTTGTCTCACTTGAACATGGTGATAATACTATTTTTATTAGAAGAAAAATTTAAAATACAACAAAATTATTCACATATAATTTCAAACAGATTAAAATAATATGTAAAGATAAGAATACTAAAATGAGAACTGCTGGTCTACACATCAATCAGTTTTAATGTCAATGGGCACAATATGATAGCACTTTTTTCTTGTTACTTTAGAAAATTGGCTTCTAGTTTTTTTTCTAGTGAAGACAAACATTTCATATGAATGTACAAATATGTAGTTCCAAAGAAAATATAATGGTTAATAAACAGTATAGGATAATACTTACTGGAAATAAATGAAATACTTTTCAGAAATATTAAAATAATAAGAAAAATAAGTTTTAAGGATATTTTGTTAGCAGAAACTTGTTCCCCTACCCCCCATGGTTCAGTTAGTTATCATTTCATAATATTTGTCTTTGATGTTGATGGAATTAAAGCATACCATACCAAAATGTCCTGTACTGTTGGTGACTGTTTAGAATTAGAAAAGGTTTTTTTTTTTTTTTTTTTTTTTTTTTTTTTTTTAAAAAAAAAGATCTGGTGCCTAAGAACTACTTTGACTTTTACTATATTTTTAACAGAATGTAAAATATTATAATGCCAGCTGAGATTCTATAAATATTATTATGAGTTTACATTTCTCTTTTATAAGACCTTTATTCATTCTCAGTATTCACAACAAGAAGCTCACTGCATTCTGTATTTCTAACTTGAGGTGATACCTCTGGCTTCTACCAGCCCTTTAATCTTTAATACACAAACACACACATGTGTGTGCGCACCCCCCACACACAATTTAAAATATATCATGAAAAATGACATTCAAGAAATATTCTTATTACAAAGTAGAGACAAAAAAGATTGTTGAGGTTGAACCAATTTCTATACAGACTGTTTAAAAATTAAATGATATTTGCATCTTCCTTTGTATTTTAGCTGTTCCATTGCCCATTTTCATCAACATTTAGTGTGTATATATTAAAGGTGCAACAATATCTTTGAATCTTTATTATGCTAGATGGCCACTTGTTTCCTGTATCATCAGGCACTGATTTTTCACTTGTAGTTCTCTCCTTTTCCATCAGATTTTTAGGCAGTATTACCAAAATTTGTGAGAAGTGTGAAAATTTTGCCAATGTCACATCTGTTTACAACTATTTGCCTCTGTTGCTGCTACAAATATATATATATATATATATATATATATATCCACTTAAGTCTGGCTGTATTCAAATAAAGTATGGACTCTGCTAGACCTGGTGCTAAACCTACAGTTTGTTGACCTTCATCCAGTAGTTGTGATAAAAATGTGAATAATTTTTATGTGCAACAGTATGAAAGAAATTGCAGGTAAAGAGGTCAGCTATAAAGAGTATATTGGAAATGGTTCTGTTTTATTAACTCCCAAAAAGCAGGTAAAATGTGCAGAGCAGCTTACTTCTGGATAATGCTTTATTTCAAAAAGTGTGACTGAGAGAAAACAAAACTTCATATTCAGACAAATATATATTTTGTGCCTTGACATGAATTTTTACAAATAAGAATATTTATTTAGAATACTACATGGTCATACTTTGCTCCATTTTTCTATGTGTTATATTTCATCAAAAATTTCCTTAGAAAACAAAGCTCAATATCCAAGCAGAAATATGAATATACATATTTATGCAATTATTTTAATTTCCATTAGGTTTTAATGATATGCATTCTTTGAATCAAAATTTTTCTTTTGTATTTTTCAGTTGGTAGTGCCTCTGATTGAATTTTGTATAATTTTTTGTATTTTATAACTTTATAAATATGTTATGAAAATAAGGAGACTCCTAAATTATATTTTGGCTTTCTTAAGGCAAAAAGTTGTGTTTCGTTTGTTTAATGTTTTGCTTTCCTTTTGTTTGGTTCCATCTTCACTGTGAAAATTTGGTGCAATACCTCTCGTTTTCAATACTTTAAAACTTGTTTTCTTTAAGTTTCCTACAGTGGAAACTAGTTATTCCTACTTCTATTATTTGCTTAAGTTGGCTTTTAGAAACATTTTATAGTTGGGAACACTTTTGGGGGGCAAGCATTAGTATATAATTTATATGGGTGATTACTCCATTCCACATAGCAATCGCGAAGGTTATGGAATAGTATCAAGCAGGTACTAACTTGATATAGAGTATCAGATCTATCTGGTTCTATCTAGGTTATCTCAGCATTTCTATGTAGTTGCTGCTCAGAAATTTGAGGCGATGATGTGAAACCGTCCATATTTCAAGGACTTGTTCTTTACTTCTTCAGAATCTTATAGAGTAAGAACTCGAAGAACTGTTGATAACTTTGTCCATTAAGAAGCTTGCATTTCAGTGAGTGCATATCATGTGTGTTCTTTTGTGATTGGGTTACCTCATTCAGGATGATATCCTCCAGATCCATCCATTTCCCTAAAAATTTCATGAATTCATTGTTTTTAATTGCTGAGTAGTACTCCATTGTGTAAATGTACCACATTTTCTGTATCCATTCCTCTCTTGAGGGACATCTGGGTTCTTTCACTGATAAGCAGATATTGGCACAGAAACTTAGAATATCCAAGATACAATTTGAAAAACACATGAATCTCAAGAAGAAGGAAGACCAAAGTGTGAATACTTCACTCCTTCTAAGAATGGGGAAAAAATACCCATGGAAGGTGTTACAGAGACAGTTTGTTGCTGAGACAGAAGAAAAGACCATCCAGAGACTGCCCCACCCAGGGATCCTTCCCATATACAACCATCAAACACAGACACTATTGTATTTGGCAGCAAGATTTTGATGACAGGACCCTGACATAACTCTCTCTTGTGAGGCTATGCCAATGCCTGGTAAATAGAGAAATGGATGCTCAAAGTCATCTTTTGGATGGAACACAGGGCCCCTAATGAATGAGCTAGAGAATGTACCCAAGGAGATAAAGAGGTCTGCAACCCTATAGGAGGAACAACGATATGAACTAACCAGTACCCCCCAGAACTGTGTTTCTAGTTGCATATGTAGCAGAGGATGGCCTAGTCATCCATCAATCGGAGGAGAGGTCCTTGGTAGTGCAAAGATT
The DNA here is from genome assembly GCF_900095145.1 of Mus pahari. Classification (NCBI taxonomy): domain Eukaryota; kingdom Metazoa; phylum Chordata; class Mammalia; order Rodentia; family Muridae; genus Mus; species Mus pahari. Next base: position 18,899,820 of record NC_034600.1, read on the forward strand.
ATATGCCCCAGTAAAGGGAAATGCCAGGGCCAGGAAGCAGAAGTGGGTAGCTTGTGGAGCAGGGCAGGGGGAGGTTATAGGGGGCTTTAGGGATAGCATTTGAAATGTAAATAAAAATATCTAAACTTAAAAATAAACATTTTCATCTCCTGTAATTAGGTCTGCTCACAAGGATAGCAGCTGTAACCGAAGTTTTAACTTGTGATGCTTCTATTGGATGGAACACATTTCCCCCAATGGAGGAGCTAAAGAAAGTACCCAATGAGGTGTAGGGATCTGTAACCCTATAGAAGGAACAGCAATATGAACTAACCAGTACCCGCTGAGCTCGTGTCTCTATCTGCACATGTAGCAGAAGATGGCCTAATCGGCCATCATTGGGAGGAGAGACCCTTGGTCTTGCAAAGATTATATGCCCCAATACAGGGGAATACCAGGGCCAGGGAGCGAGAGTGGGTGTGTTGGAGAGCAGGGTAGGGGGAGGGTATAGGGGAGTTTTGGAATAGCATTTGAATTGTAAATGAAAAAAAAATCTAATAACAATTTGTTAAAAAAAAATTGTGATGGCTCCCCATCTTCAAAAAGACCAGATTCTCCCCCCCCCAAAAAAAAGGAAGCTTGTATTTAAACTTTGTGACAGTGAGAGAGCTATCCTCCAGGAAGTAGGTAACCATGTGTCATATTTGGCAGTGAGCCCTTTAGTCCTTTATTCTCTATGATTTAACCTGTTTTGTTTTTCTGAAATCTCTCTTTTTAAAACAATTATATATTATTCTATCCTTTAATCCTTTTTGACTGTCCAGACTACATCCCCTGACTGCTCCCCTTTCCATAAGCCCCCATCTCTAAGAGTGGTATAGCTTGGTGTTCACATAGAACTATTTCCAGTTTTCTGAAGAACCTCCAGATTTCCAAAGTGTTTGTACTAGTTTGCAATCGCACCAGCAATGGAGCAATGGAAAGTGTTTCTCTTTCTCCCCATTCTCTCTCCTAATGTACTGTCATCTGAGTTTTTGATCTTAGCCATCTTGATTAGTGTAAAGTGGAATCTCAGGTTTGTTTTATTTTGCATTTCCCTGATCACTAATGACTTTGAACATTTCTTTAAGTGCTTCTCAACCCTTTGAAATTCTTCTGTTGTGAATTCTCTGTTTAGTCTTTTTTGTTTGTTTGTTTGTTTATTTTGTTTTTTCGAGACAGGGTTTTTTCTGTGTAGTGCTGGTTGTCCTGGAACTCACATTGTAGACCAGGCTGGCCTCGAACTCAGAAATCTGCCTGCCTCTGCCTCCCAAGTGCTAAGATTAAAAGCGTGTGCCACCAAGCCCAGCTCTGTTTAGTCTTAATCTATTACAAATGCAACCCTCTTTATTGGATAGAGAAAAAAAAAAAAAAAAAAAAAAAAAAAAAAAAAAAAAAAAAAAGAAAAAAGAAAAAGAAAAAACAACTAACCAAACAAAAACTCATCAGTTTACCAAAATGAAACCAGTATGCTAGCATCTGTCACATCTCAGGCCATGGGTACTTAACAGGGTTTCCTGTTACTTATCAGGTTCAAGTTCCCTCCTATCATGTAAATTTTACAACCAGTCATACTGTCAGTTGCTATACCAAATGCCTACTGTTACACTGTTCAACATGTCTTGCCTCACTGGTTGTGGGACATGTATTATAAAATCCTTACATCCATGACTCAGAGAATGTCTAGGAAGATGAAGCAGAAAGACTGTAATATCCAGGAAGATTCAAAATAACAATTTCATGGCATAAGAGTGATGGTGCACACCTGAACTTTAAAAATTATCATTGTCTGCACCTGAGTTGGCCATGGCAATACCACTCAACAATTTAATAAGGTTGTATGAAATGCACAAGGCCGCATCACTAGTTGAAAAGCTTCAAGCAGTTAACAGCTGCTAGAAGAGTGACAGTCAGCTTTCCTGATGGACAAAGTTCTGACAGGTTGGTAATATGCTACTTCCACTCCTAAGCAGTCTGCTTGACAGGTTTAGAAACCTGGGAGCAGTCCTGAGGCAGAGTTTCATGGAAACTTAGCCTCCTGGAACCTTGGCATTACCATAGCACGTGCATGCAAAACCTGTCACCAAGTTAGTCCGGTGTATGAATCCGTATGTTCTCTTTCAGTATTGTTTTATTATAAGTGCCTTTAAGGATTGATTTTGACATATAGCTAAGCCTCTACCAGTGTTCCAATGATTCCTAGAAAGTCCTTGAGCTGACCCTGAGCTTGGAATTCAGTAAGAATGTTACCTATTCAGTAACATTCAAATTTACTTTAGTAGAGACAGTGAAACTAATTAGGCATTACAATTTACTTGAATAGAGCTAGAAGAGCTCAGGGCTAGTCTACATAGTAATCACTTAGGACAAGATCTGAGTCACACCCAAACACAGGAATACACAAGAAAATAGGTGGGTTGTAGTATTATTCATGGAGGGGTTAGTAGAAAGGAATTCCCCTTGTGCAGGTTTTTCACTAGGCCCAGAGGAGTAGCATAATCAGGAATTTACTAAAGGCCCCTGGTGGTGGGTTTAACAATAGACTTGCATTGTATCAGAGCATTCACCTGACTCCTGGATTTAGCGGATCTTAATTAAGGGTTGTTCTTATTCTCAGTTGTAAAGACAGTCTGGCTCCCACCATCTTTTTATATATGCATTTTCTTTGTTTTGTTTTAAGAACCAGTGTACCTTGGCAGATGTATTCGCCTAGCTTTCTTGTTTTTCTTCTGTATTATAAGACTGGTGTATTCTCAACAATAAAAGAACCTCTGGTGGAATCACCATGCCTGACCTTAAACTGTACTACAGAGCAATTGTGATAAAAACTGCATGGTACTGGTACA
>NC_034600.1:18905658-18928523 GCF_900095145.1 Mus pahari
GGGAGTGGGTGGGTAGGGGAACAGAGGTGGGGGGAGGGGTATGGGAAACTTTCGGGATAGCATTTGAAATGTAAATAAAGAAAATAATAATAAAAAAACAAAAACAAAAACAAAAACAAAAACAACAACAACAAAAAAGACTGGTGTTCACTTTGTGAAAATACATTCAGATACTACGCTCCCTTGTGTTCCTATTGGTTTGTCATTTCTTGCCAACCCCTTGCTCACCTGTAACCTGAAGCCTGTTTCCTGTAGATTGAGGACCCAATTGAGGATCATCTGCAGCAGTAATAGCCAAGTAATCATTCCTACATGCATGTATACAGAGGCAACACAAATAGATTTTATTTATGGACATATAGGCATGAATTCTTGAACATATTATGCATATATATATGTAAATACATATTGTATGATATACTTTTATAAAAGAAAACATGTATTTGACAGATGAATATTGACACATGAAAATTGATTAAATGGGGGAGGGAGGAAGGTTAGATATCAAAAATGTGTTGTATTTATACATAAAATTCTGCTAAAATATTATAAAAAAATTTTTTGCATGACCATCACATTAAAAGATAGAGAACAATGAAAACAGTTGAAATCTAAAAAAATGAAATATTTAAAGTTCTATGTTGAAATTAGGTTATGATAAAATAAAATCAATTAATTGAAACCACACAGAACAGCACAAATTTAAGTTGAAAGAAATAGATTTTACTCTTTTAACAACAGATTTACTCAAATGTACGGAAACATTTTTATTGATTAAAACTGTCTTTCTATACAAAAACATTTATGTTTTCACACAGGTTATACCATCTGCTTCTCAACAGAGCAATCGCATTATTCTAAGGCATCATTAGAAATCCCAGTTCTGATCATTCAAATTTAAAGTGAGAACTAACTTCTAATGTACTACTTAATATATTTTGTTTGCAATCTAAATTATATCACAGTGTTACTATCACCTACTTAATATAATATATTGAAACAGGTACAACAATATAACTGCCTGAAGCCAGTTCTACAAAGTCACATAATTCTGTGACTGAATCCCACCTCTCATCTGTTATTAACTCTCCAGCGCTCTTATTCTACCTAGTGAGCTATTGGTTCCACTGTCTTTTTTACAAATAATTGCCAATGTTTCCAGGAGCAGTTCTTAAAATCACTTCATTGTCTTTATAAAACTCTTTGTGCCAGAAGTTGTATTACACGAAGCTTGGGATGCATAAGTTTTAATTTAGAAATTAGTAATTCTTGAATCATTTAGCTTTTCACCTTTTTTCTAACATTATTTTCTAAACCTACTATTTACCAAAAACTTAGAGTCCAAAGATTATTTTACATTCCAAACACAATATACTATTGTAATTATAATTAATACAAAAGTGCTGGAAGTCTCTTCTAAATTATATGGTGCTTCTCCATTTAGGTAACAGCTATATCTATTGATATATTTAAACCCATCCTTCTCTCTATAGGGTGTTGGGATATTATCTTTTCAATCAAATTGCTAAGATTCTAAGAATTTTTTTTCATAACAGTAGTGATAAAAAGTAAATATTTTTTCTACATCAAGAGTGCAGAATTTTTTCTTAGAGATTAATAGTAGTGATGATATTTATATTCCATAGTATTTTTTTAAAAAATAGCTCTATTGAAATATAGAAACATGAAAATGTTTGAACAAATAACTATGCTCTTATCACATTAAAAATTATATCTAAATACAGAACTTGTTCATCAACTATTATTTGTAAAACCCTATTCTAGCTATAACTGATATGGTCTATTTGATGCCTGTATTTCACTCTAATTTGCTAAGGAAAATTGGTTAAATTTCACAGCTTTATATTTTTCTAAGAAATTTTCATACATAAATCATCTTTTAATATTTGGTTACTTTCTCTTCATGTTTATCGTGAAAATAAGAGGAAACTATTTCGTACATTGTGTACTTCATTTGGGAACGCTACAGATAAAGTAACACTACCTTCTTCAATGTTCATATCACTATAGGTAATAATGATAATGAGCAGAACTCACACATATATAGGTTCTCTTTTTACATATTCATGATGTTCTCTGTTATTTAATCTCTCATTCACAATTTCTTTGGATACTACCACTTTTTTCTTAAATACTACCTAAGGCTTTTCCAGAAATACAATGAAAAAAACAAAGCATTTTCAATCAATGGAGCTAGTATAACTCGCAGTCTATATGGAGAAAAATAAAAATAGATCCTTATTTGTCATCTTGCACAAATATCAAGTCCAATTGGATCAAGGACCTCAACATAAAACCAGATACACTGAATCTGATAGATGAGAAAGTGGAAGCTAGCCTCAAACTCATTGGCACAGAGGAAAATATCCTATACAGAACTCTAATGGCTCACGGTCTAATATCTAGAAATGATAATTGGAACCCCATGAAACTGAAAAGCTTCTGTAAGGCAAAGAACATAGTGAATAGGACAAATCAGCCACAATGCAAGCATCTTAAATGCCAGATTAGGAAAAATATCATCATTAATCACACAACTGATAGAGGGCTAATATCCAAAATATATAAAGAGCTCAAGAAGATAACCTCCAAAAAAACTAAACAACCCAATCAAAAAATGGGGTATAGAACTAAATAGGGAATTCACAACAGAGGAATCTCAAATGACCAAGAAGCACTAGATTGCTGACAGGAATCTGATAAAGCTGTCTCCTGAGAGGCTGTGCCAGTGCCTGACAAATAAAGAAGTGGATGCTCACAGCCAAGCATTGGATGGAGCACAGGGAACCCAATGAAGGAGCTAGAGAAAGTACACAAGGAGCTGAAGGGGTTTCCAGCCCTATAGGAGGAACAACAATATGAAATAAACAGTACCCCCAGAGCTCCCAGGGACTAAATCACCAACGAAAGAGTACACATGGTGGAACTCTACATATGCAGCTTTGTGCATATGTAGCAGAGGATGGCCTAGTTGGTGATCAGTGAGAGGAGAAGCCCTTGGTCTTGTGAAGGTTCTATGCTCCAGTACAGGGGAATACCAGAGCCAGGAAGTGGGAATGGGTGGGTTGGTGAGCAGGGGGAAGGGGAGGGGATAGGGGATTTTTGGAGCAGAATATAGGAAAGGGGATAACATTTGAAATGTAAATAAAGAAAATATTTAATTAAAAAATGAAAGAAATGTTCAAAGTCCTTAGTGATCAAGGAAATGCAAATCAAAATGGCCCTGAGATGCCACCCTACATCAATCAGAATGCCTAAGAGCACAACACATGTTGGCCAGGATGTGGAGAAAGAGGAAAACTTCTCCACTGCTGATGGGACTGCAGACTTGTACAACCACTCTGGGAATCAATCTGGAGGTTCCTCAGAAAACTGGAATTAGATCTACCTGAAGACCCAGCTATACCACTCCTGGTCATATACCCAAAATGTGCCCTACCATGCCACAAGGACATGTGCTCTACTATGTTCATAGTGGAATTATCTGTGAAAGCCAGAAGCTGGATACAACCCAGTGACTCAAATGGAAGAATGGATACAGAAAATGTGGTTCATTTACACAATGGAATAATATTCAGCTATTAAGAATGAGCTTTGCAGGCAAAAGGTTGGAACTAGAAAATGTCATCCTGTATGAGGTAACTCAGACCCAAAAGGAAATGCATGGTATATACTCACTAATAAGTCTATACTAGCCAAAAATATTTAGTAAACCCAGGATACAATCCACAGAGTCCAAAAAGGTTTATAAGTCAAAGGTCCCAAGTAAGGATGTTTCAATTCTACATGGAAGGAGAAGAAATCAAGGGCAGAGGGAGGGAGGGAACTGGCTGAATGAATGGAGCAAAAGGGCAATGGAAAAGGGGAATGCGATCAAGAATTATGGGGGAGGTAGGAATAAAGACTGAGGGACAGCAGAATGAATGGAAACAGACACCTAAAGAGGTAGGAGGTGGGAGGACCCTCTAGAATGTACCAGAGACCTGGGAGGTGAGAAAGCTCAGGAATAAGAGAGAGATACATTAGAAAAAATGCCCAAAAATCAGGAGAGTTGTAGAGTCAATCTCCAGTAGAAAGACAGGGCATCAAGTGTAGGGATGGAGTTCCTGCAGTCACACATCTGACTCAGGATCAACATTGTCTAAAGAACTTCAGAGAGAAAATGGAGAAGAGACTGAGGGAAAGGAGGTCTAGTGATAGGCCCAAATTAGTATCCAGCTCAAGGAGAGGCTCCAAGGCCTGACACTATTACTTATGCTGCTACAAATGTGTTACAGATGTAGTTACAGACAGGAGCCTAGCATGGGTGTCCTCTGAGAGGCCAGCAAGCAGCTGCAAGAGTCAGATAAAGATATTTACACCCACCCAATGGACAGAAACCAAGGACACCTGTGGTTGAATTACAGACAACCTAGAAGAAGCTGAGGGGGAGGTCATACCCATAGGAAGACCAGTATTTTAAAATAACATGGACACCTGACATCTCTCAGACACTGAGGCACCAACCAAGCAGCACACTAGGTATTCCTGGACCCCTAACACATATACTGCCTGGTCTTGCCTCAGTGAGAGAGGATCCAGCTAACGCTTGAGAGACTTGAGGCACCAGGTAATGGAAGAACTGGCGAGGTGTGTGGGTATGTGGGTATGTGAGGTTGTGGGGACACCCTTGTGCAGACAAGGGAGAAGGAATGGGGTGAGGAACTATCTTAGGGCAGAAAGGGAGGGGAATAACTACTGGACTGTACAAAAAAAGATTAAAGATAATAATAAAAGAAAAAGAAAAAGGGTTCCTCTGCATGTCTAGCAACTTGTTTGAGCTCCCAATAAATAAATTATGAGTATTTTCTTTGAAAATGCAAATACAATATTTACCCAATATTTCTCTCAATATTTTCTGTTCATTGATTATATTAATCACAGACCAGAAGTAATTCAACAGGAGCACGTTTAGTCTGTCAATTAAAGCAAAGGTTATTAAAGAATGTGTAGACATTTTAATTCTAAATAGATACCATATTTACAAAACTTCAAATTATCCAAGCTATGTTTAGAAAATTACATAATATTTTTAAATTTTTGACCCTTAATTGAGTTTGTTAGCCCATTATAATTGATTTATGTAATATAAGCAATATAATTGTAACATGTTTTATAATAAGTGTAGCTTATGAGTAGTGGTAGTCATAGTAAAATTCAGATTTTATAAAATAAAACCTATTCTCTTTCTTATTAGAGTTTAAGATCTGAAAGAAATTGAACTAAATACTGTGATATTGAAATCTGTTATTTTTTTATGAATTTCCACTTGTAGGACTAGAGGACACTCTATTTTCCAGCTCACTGCATTAACAACGCAAAGCTCCAGGCCTGAAGCAAGAGTGTGCTGAACACTAAATCACCATTAGAGCAGGATGGATATTATCGAATTTCTGGAGGAAGAATAAATTATGGTCTATGATACTCGATATGGTTGAGGTTAGGAAGATGAATTTTAACTATTTTATGATTTGCCTAGGGACTTCCAATAAGTTGTCTCTAATATTCAATTTTGATTAATTCTTATTCAAAGATAGTAACTCTTTTAATATCCAGAAGCCTTTAATAAAATTGGCTCAAAGATAATGTACATGCTACTATTTCATGTACATTTATTACAGCAGTCTTTTGGAGTTGGGTTTATAATTTTTATTTTCATCTCTTAGTCAAACTTACATTCTAGATTTACTTTAGAGATGTCTCTGCCTCACCTATAATCCCAGCATCGTGTAGCTGAGGCAGGGAAACCAAAATTTCAAGGTTACCCTTAGCTGCATTGTTAATCTGGCCTATGAACAACATTATATTAATTGTTTTTAATGAAAAATAAGTAAAATAAAATTTGTTTTACTTACAATTTTTAAACAATAAATTATTGGTAAAAATTGCTCTGAGAAGTCACTGATAAGATAAGCAATAGATACAGTGTTCATTGTAAGTTATTTATTGAAAATATAATAAATGATACATTCTATAATATATAATATTAAACACTTAAAATACATGAACATCTTTATTTTATGTATATCAAACAGTATGCTCTGATTTTAAAGTTTTATAACTTGCTCAAGAATCTACATTCATCAATGTTTTATTTGTTTAACAAAATGCAGAACCTAGACATATTAAATCACTCTTAGCTATTTCTCACCTTGTAGAGGTTTAGCCACAGTTTAGTGATTAATATGTCTGTAGAAAAGTCAATAGGTGGCCTCTATTAAATCTCATTATTACTATATCAAATAAATGACTCATTTATCAGTATTTGAGAACCTTGGCTATATCTGTATGCATGTAAGAAAATGATAATTATACCATTCTTGGAAGAAAGAAATTTGTTTCTTTTTGCCAGTTTTGTAATTAAGGGGAGAAATATCTGGTAAGAATGTTTAAAATTTTGCTTTCAAATTCAATAATAATCTTCAAAATAGTCTGTGAGAATAAAAATTGCAGCATATATGTATATATGCATATACATATTTATAATTAATATAACATGAGTAAAATTATTTGAGTCATTTAAAAATACCATTTCCTAAAAGAATTGATGATTTATTTGTTCAAACATAGACAAGCTAAATTGAAGGTTATTATAAACAAGTGCTCTGATTTAAAATTATTTCATTCATAAACTTATGTAATATTATGCTTACAAATATTTCTGTATTTTCACATTTTTCATGAAAAATTGTTATATAAAATTACTATTTTTTTAAAGAAATGCTGTTGCCAATGTTCTTGATTACTCCCTAGAACTTGATTGTGATATTCTACTATGTAATAACTGAGTTATACAATCTGAAGAAATAAAGTTAATGTTGACCTAGATGTTTTATCCTTACTGGATGCCTTTCAGCAATTTGGGAGGTTCTGTGCACAGTACTGGAAGAGAAAATTAATAATCAATGTGAGGCCAGTAAGTTATAGCAATGGCAGGCCTGTCAAGACATACCCACTGATGTGCTAGTAGCAATGGTGTCCTAGGAGTAAACAAGAGCTTTAATTTGTATCTAAGAACTTCTCTATAAAATACAACCCATTCCTGGGACCATCACTAAGACAAGATCTTAAGGCTACAAAGTTCATAAGCTCTAGGGGATGAACTATTTTTATTATTTTGCTAAATGGACATAGAGTGAATCCAACTTCTAATAACTTAAGCACCTAGGTTAATGCATTACTCATCCTCATCATAGAAGCTTATTTTTACAGTAGATACCACATGGCATAGAGAGCCACGATTGGTTAAGCTACCAATAATAAGGAATTATGAAATGCTCAGATCTATATAAGACAGCTGTATCACAATCCTTCTCATAATACCTCTGGAATCATTGCAAAAAGAGCATAGAGATAAGAGCCAGAGGTAGGGGAAATGAAAAGAAAATAGTGTCTTCCATACCTAACAAGGAAAGTGTACATATGAGATCATGTAATTATAGCATCTTCAAACCTAGCTAAGCAGAACTATGAATTCTTAGCTCAAAATATGTAACAATCCCTATAATGTTTTAAAATAAGTGTCAAATATTGTTCTGCACTTCACCAGCCAGTGAGTGTTCAATTATCTATATTTCTTTCAATACTTTTTTTTCTTCTTTGAACATTCAATGGTTTTGTAGTCATGATTTCCAATTTTCTTCCAAAATACTCTCCAAGACAACATGGTTCTGCCTGTCACAGCAGTACCTACTCAATGCACTCAGGTTGAAAAAGAGCAGGAATCCTTCAATAATGAATATATGGGACATTCTTCCCAGAAAATAACCAAAACCTGATAAATACTTGCTGAAGGTGGAGGAAATCCAGAATGAGCAGGAGATGAAAGTAGTTATAAATACCAGCTAAGGCCATGTGACCTATAATATACATGAGGCCTATAACAAACATAGTATTTTGTAATTTTTTTTTTTAAAAAAATGTGTTTCTGCAATTATTTGGGATTTCTTTCTTCAGTTCATTATGTAATACCAATATCTCTCAGAGGACATTGTCATCAATTGTAAACTGTATAATACCTTTCTTATTTTTACAATGGATAGTTACATCATGTTAGTTATTGTGTAATGATGACCAACTTATTGTTTTCATGTGAAAATTAACATAACCATTAACATAAGAAAATATGATTAGGTAGAAGTTGATGAAGAGTAGACTTCTGATGACTCTTTTTCTGATGTCAATGTGGTAACATCAGGAATTAACTTAAAACCTAAGAAGCTGGGCACACCTATGATGGAATTTCATGGATTGGATCATTTTTGGTAGGAAGATTCATTTAACACAAGATCTTTTGAGGTGGTCAGAAGACTCTACCTATATCTAGGTCACACCTTCATATGACAGCCTTTAGAAAGCACATAGAGAATAGAAGCCTTCATTTTTTGCCTGTTTACCCTTATTCTCACTGGCAAGTTACTATGTCTTGTGACTAATATTTCTACACTTGGATGGATTAGCAGCAGATTTTGTGGGCTCTGACATATACTGAAGATCAGATATGACATTCAGGCTCAGGGATTGAAGTACTATTGGATTATTGAAATTCATGAAAATAGATCGTTGGGCTAGGTGGATCACAGCCAATATGCCACTATAATAAAACATATCTGTGTGTGTGTGTGTGTGTGTGTGTGTGTGTGTGTGTGTGTATGCCCATATGTGTATGTGTGTTATATGTATGTTTGACTGTTTGGTACATAACTGACATACCAGGTACCATACCTCTATTAGTCAGAGTCTTGTAGGGGAACAAATCTGTGTGTGTGTGTGTGTGTGTGTGTGTGTGTGTGTGTGTGTGTGCCCACATGTGTGTGTGTTATATGTATGTTTGGCTGTTTGGTATATAACTGACATACCAGGTACCATACCTCTATTAGTCAGAGTCTTGTAGGGGAACAAATCTGTATGTGTGTGTGTGGATGTCTGGGTGGGTGGGTGTAGGTGTGTGTGTGTGGGGGGGATGTATACCAAACCAGAGAATACATATAACATAAATTGAACTTATGGATTTGAAAGGAATAAAGGATTGGTGTATCTGGGAGAAGCTTTTAAACAAGAAAGAATATGAAAAAACATATTGCATGAAATTTTCAGTGAGTTAGTAGATAAATTTTTAAATCTCTTTACTTACATATGTCACAAAATAGGACATTTTTCTAAGCATTTGTTTAAAATAATGCATGCTTTATGTTAATGTACAATAGAAGTAACTAAGTACAAACAAATGAAGATTTTTATCAGGAGTGATGATTTCTTGAATCCTTGAAAACTGAGCACTCTAATTGTTGACACTATATTTCATTATTTATTTCTCTTAGTGAGATCTTACACAGTATATTTTTTTTTAAATTAAAGAAAATATATGTAAAACATGATAAAATGAAAATGTGATAACAGACAGAGTAACTCAAGAGAACAAAATGCTGACATTTTGACATGCAGAACAAATTTTATATGACATAATAGAATTTAATCTAACTATAGCCAACTATTAGAGATTTGTAACAATAGTTCATACTTTGTCTTTATAGACAATATCTTTGAATCAAAATGATGATATCTAGATGGCTAATATATACTTTACAAACCCAGAATTATTTAGCTTTCATATTTCAATGTCCTCACTGTTGTTTATTATTTTTAAACCTCAAAAAATATTTCAAGACTTTATTTCACTTTAATTGTATTTTTGCACGTTTTTAGCTTTTTAAAAAGTATTTACATAATATAGTGACATCATGATTGTGATTCCTGTTCCATCACTTCTCCCGTAATTTCCCTCTACCATCCTACACGAGCACACCTCTATCCCCATTGCTTCATTTTTCTTTCAGTAGCAAAAAACAGGCATCTAAAATCATTAAATAAAATAAGATAAAATAAAGCAGAATATAACAAAACAAAAGACAAAGTAAAAGAACAATAAATAAACACACACACACACTCAAATATAGACAACTCTTGAAAATAAAACAGAAATCATATTATGAGCAATAGATCTGTAAGGTTAAAAAAAAAAGTCCTTTCGGAAAAGCAATTAGAAAAAAATGAGTTTCTTTTTTATTGGCCATCTAATGCCAGGTTTCAGAATAGGTCGAAAGAATGACCCATGGTGAACAATGTCTTTGGAAACAGCAAGAGAGGGCCTAGGGAACTGGGGAAGTGGGGAAGTGTAGCTGTCCCCAACTAAGGCTACTCAAATTTATCCCGGGGGAGGGGTGGTGGTGGTGCTTGTTGCTACCTGTCCTAATGTACTGGGTTCTTGAATGAAAGACAAATACACACAGCATTTATATTTTTCTTAACCTGCATGTGGCTAAACCAGACCTATCCAATATTCCTGATCTACTACTTACTAAAATCTACCATCTGTGTCGCCTTAGACACAGACATGCAGCCCTCTTGGGCCCCAATCCCCTGGCTCCTAAATGATGACTGTGCTCTCTGACCTGCACTTTTCCATCCTGATGCCTCTGCTCTCCTCCTCACGGCTAAGCAGATTTCTCCCCCCTCTTTCCTCGGTTCCTTGTCAGGAAATCCTAAAAGTCCTGCCTCTGTCTCACTGTCCAATCATTGTACACTATCAAATTTATTTACTAATCAATACCAACTGTGGACAGTGTTCCCTCACTGTCTTATGTGTAAATGTGTGGTTTCTCTGGCAATTTTGTGGACCCAGATTTATGTAATACAAGCAGCATTAGACCAAACCCACAAGAAGGGAGGAAGACAGTATTTTATGTTAGGTGCATTTGTTCCTGTTTTACTCTTGTTGTTGTTGTTGTTTCGTTTCTCGAGACAGGGTTTCTCTGTATAGCTCTGGCTGTCCTGGAACTCACTTTGTAGATCAGGCTGGCCTCGAACTCAGAAATCCGCTTGCCTCTGCCTCCCGAGTGCTAGGATTAAAGGTGTGTGCCACCACGCCCTGCTCCTGTTTTATTCTTAAAAACGATTTTGTGCCTCGCATCATAAACACACTCAATACATAAGATATATTTATTCCTGTTGGATATCAGAACATCCTATAGAAGCCAGTCTGGTCAGTGTACCCTAAATCTGAATTTAACATTCTGCCTTGTCGTGTTTTCCCAGATATTATCTATAGCATATGCCAGGCAAATGTCTTTCAGTTAGTCTGTCCTGAGAAAGTTCTTACACAGGGCTGCTCTGTTAGTAGTTGCCTGCAGGCATTTATTTACTTGTTTTTCTATTCATATTTTTCCAATCATGTTTTTCTGAACTCAGTCTAACTTGGATCATTGTTTCCTTTGTTGCATTTGTGTATAAAAGTACATTAAAACTGAAAATTGTCTACAGCATTAGATTGTAGTCTGACCCCATATTTTCTGATCCCCTGGAGCCAGGTCCTGCAGACAAGATCTGCATAGGTTAGCTGATTGTAGCCATCTAGGCTTGGGGCATATACTTATGTGTGGTTTGTATACCTTGAGAGACTCGATTTTAGATATTTTTTGAAACTTTTCAAGCAGTGGTCAGTTGGAAATACAATCTTTGTTAGAAAGGCAACATGTATCCATTTCTCTCTGTCAAAGCAAGGGTCCCATCTGGCTTAGACCTAAATAGGTCCTATGCATGCTGCCTGCCTCTATGCTCTATCTAGAAGGCATAGTTTCCTACATATATTCCAATACTGATGGATCTTACAAAATTTCAGCTTTCCCTTCTGTGTGGTTCCCTGAGGCCTGAGGGGATGGATTTAGTGTAGACATATTATTTATTTTGGACTCAAATAAATATTTAGAACTTAATAATAGAACTTAGCACTGTGAGAGCTATATATTAAATCATCCCAATTTCAACATGATAAATACTGTTATAAAATATTCCTTAGAGGTCAATGATACAACCAGAATATCTTTTCTTTCATAATTCATATGAGATATTTTGACTTTTCAATAATAATAATCCCAGTTGTGATTAATTTAAACATTATAACTTCTTGTTAAATTATAGTGGATTTCTGAAACTGAAAATTCTCATAATAAGATTTCTGTGTTAAATGTGTGACACTGTATTAATGACTAGCTTTAATACCCATAATTCACAAGAAATTGTTTAAGTATTTCAATTTATTATAATTTAATACATATTGGAGAAGAATCATAATTTCAATGTGTGTTTTGAAGAAGAGATACAATTATATTTGCTGAAATGAAGTGAAATGTGAAGAAAATGAAGCACATTAAGAACGTGATTAAAATATCCATGCCTAGATACACTCTGTTTTTCTTGCTTTGCATTAATGAGTGTAAATACACTTATGTTTTATTGAGATTCTACTTACTACCTAGAATCATCCATTAGACTAATGAATAAATTTAATGTTAGGTAAGTAAATATGGCAATGACACTGATATCTCTAGGCCCACATGACAAGGAACAGTATAAGGTAACATTTATGACACTTCCACTTAATAAAATTGAAAATACTTTGTAGAGAGATAGAGAGAGAAGGAGTGGTGGGGAACTAATAGTGAAACAGAAGAAGTGCCTTGCTCTAAACAAGAACTTACAGAGGTTATTCCCTGGTTTAGCAACAAAGAAATACAGAGACCACTATAATTACTGTCAAAGAGCACCAAACTCCATTTCAAACTGCAATAGAAACTGAAAGACAGTGATTCCACCTTAAACAAATCAGAATGTATAAGATAAAAAACTCAGGAGACAGCACATGTTGGCTAAAATGCAGAGAAAGAGGAACACTCCTCCATTGCCCAAAGATGCTCCATCATACCACAAGGACATCTGTAATAGCCAGAAACTGGAATCAACCAAGATTGCCCATAAACAAAAAAAACGGATAAAGAAAATGTGGTTCATTTACACAATGGAATGCTATTCCAGTATTAAGAATGAGAACATGAGTTTTGTAGGCAAATAGATGGCACTAGAAATAGCATCCTAAAGGACATGCATAGTTTGTACTCACTAATAAGTTAATATTAGCCCATGAAAGTACAGAATGCCTAGAATACAATTTACAAAACTCAAGAAGAAGGACCCAAGTGAGGATGCCTCAGGCCCACATGGGAGGGAAAAGAAAACAATCATGGGAATCAGGGAGGGAGAAAACTGTGTGGGAGAGGGGAGAGAAAGGGAAAGGGGAACATAATCAGGTAAGGGTTGGGGGGAGACAAGAGAGAAGCCTTGAGGGACAGCAGAATGGAGGGAATTATGCAACCACAAGGGGTGGGAAGTGAGGGAACCTCTAGAAAGTATTAGAGACCTGGGAGGTGAGAGACTCTCACGAATCAAAGGGAGTGACCTTAGATGAAATGCCCAACAGTGGGGAGAGGGAATTCACTTATAGTCCACCTCCAGAAGAAAGACAGGGCATCAAGTGGAGGCATTTGCAATGCCAGTCAAATGGAATTCAATACTCTTGTCTGTCCTCCATTTGCCTCTGTAGCATCTGTGGTAAAAAGATTTTAGGTATAACATTCAAATATATAAAATACAAATAAACCCTATTTTAAAGAACATTAATGCCCTCATTTGGTCATATAATTATTTCTTAAGTACTAATTTACTGGGTACTAAGAAGCCCCTAAATTTAACTTATATTGCATAAGGTCTCACAGCCTGGCCCAGGATTAAAAAGAGGGTCAGCAATAAAAATAAAGCAATGAAGACTGTAAGGATTAATTATCTTAAAAACAAACAAAAAAAAGCAATTCTAGATATTTGTAGTACCAACAAAAGGATGTAGGAGGATGTTTCATGTAATTTTAAAAATGCATGCTTGCTGCAGCTAGGCTTTGGGACTAGTATCCTATCAACTACCACCTAGTCAGCCCCCAGAACTAGCTAATGCTTTCCTGATTTCCCAAGAGCAGCCCCTTGCCCTGAGCCAGCAAGGCCATCTCACCCAGCTCCCTTTAGCCCCGAGGAAGGAGGTAAACTAGAGACTTTTCTATTTTAAAATTAACCAGTTAACTCAAAGGATTGAGCAAAGAGTATCCTGCCCCATCCTCCTTAGTCTCCGCAGGCAGCTGTGCCCTGAGAGACCTACATGTCTGCAGCTTCCTATCCACTCCACAGCCTCTTCTGAATTCCCAATCCTCTCTCCAACTCCTCTTCCGGTCCTGCCCAAATATCCAGCCTTATCCTTAGCCCAGTGATGAGCTCCTGCCATCTTTATTGACCCAATCAAGAGGCAATTAGGGAACTTCCATCTATAGGAGGAGGTTTAAGCATTTTTAAACATATGCAACGATTGCTTATCATAAACAATTATGCTTAAAAAGGATGATAGTGCTTCCTATAGTAAGGAATCATGTCACCTCTGTAAATTAGCAGTTTATATTCACTAGAAATGTGAAATTCTATCCCAAATGAAAAAGTTGATGATATTTATTTTTGTGATTAAAATTAATTTATTTTTATTGACATTATTTTGACTCATCTATATGAATAGTCACTGTGTTAAATTATTCAAAGAAGCTCTAAAGGAAAAATGTGAACTGTTATTTCACTTTAAATTTAAATTTTCTATTAGATAGTGTTATATTTCAGAATTAAATTAATATTTCATTTACTAATATTAAACATTTATTTTGTTGTCATATATTTAGAAATTTTATATCTGTGATCAAAACAACATTACAGATCCAATAGCTTACTGTATGCCAGTGGTGATATAAAATAAATACAAAAATCAAAGACTCAGATTGCAAGTGATGGCCTAGTCTTCAGTTACAGCTCCATTTCATGATTAACCATACCATTATGTCTTTGTCTATTCTTCCCAGTGTTTTGTGTTTTCTTTTTGTTTGTTTGTTTCTTTGCTTGTTTTGATTTTTCAGATACAAGAATTAAAGGTGACAAAACTTCTTTTATTAAGATACTTTTATAAAAATTAAAATTATTTCCACACAATATAATCCGACCATGGTTTCCTTTCCCTCCTCTCTTCCCAAATCATCCTCACCTTTCATCCTTCTAACTCCATGACTACTTTATCTCTCCCCCCAAGCAAACAAACAAGGAAACAAAATGTTACAAAACATAAATGAAACAAAATAAACAGACTAACATAGAGAACATAACATAGAAAATAAGCACATAAAGAAAACAAAAAACCAATACATATGCCAATACACACACACACACACACACACACACACACCCAGGCATGCATACATGCACAAAACTCATAAAAAGAGAAAACCAGAAGCCATAATATGCATTATTATAGGAAACAATAATTCAAATATTCCAAAAGTATATCATGTTCAATACATCCTTGGTCATAATGAGTTTTAATAATTACAAAATATAGCTTGATGCGGTAATTTCCCAAGGTAAATGCCTCTTAATTCTGAACTAAAGTCCATGGACAAGACCTGTAAATAATAAGTTACTGACAATACAATTTAAATTTCATTCAAGATAATTCAAATTTTTATCTTCTTTATTTCACAAAACTTACAAAATTGAAGAGGTAAAGACATTGTCTATTATTTGAAGACCTAACAGACTAGTAAACTAATTGAGATTAGAGACACCAACAGAGCAAACTGAAAGAAGAGGAAATTGATGAAATGTGCCTTACTTGCTATTTCAGAGACTCCATTCTAGGGAATAGAGCTCCATCAGAGATTAAAGAATAACTAATACCAAAGAATCAATTTTATCAGAAAAGTTTATGATGGAATTTCATCTACCTTTACAATTAAATCTGTAATCAAATTATCACTAAATATCAAAAGATAAAAAGATATGGTAGTTTTAAAAGGACCATTTTAATGCACCTATTGACATAAGGCACTGCAGTTTGTTTGAAGCTTCAGTGTCCTCAAAACATAACAACAACTAGTTTTTAGACTATAACTCTGGCCAAGCTCCCCATTTTTGTCAAGTAGATCTACTAGAATAACAACTCTTACATAATAATAATGTAGGACTATAATAACATCATCAATCCCTACATCTACGTAGTAATTACTAATTTGTTATAGTGCAAACAATCTCTGAAACACTTAAAAAGAGGCATTTTATTGTGTTTATCCCAATGTAACTACAGCCTTTGACAAGTACTCTCAGCTTAGATCTACTGCCATTCTTGGAAACATAGGCAAAAATAGCTTCACTGCCCCCTTTCTCTCCAGACCAAAGACATATCTCAGGTATAATTTTTGAGAAAGATAAGGCCCATCTTGCTTTTCTATCAGGAGTTCACTGAACATATTGCAAAGATCCACTACCTAGAGTATTAAGAATAGTCACACTGTACCTGTTGTTACTAACTAGTAATTCCAGAGAGTAAAAATGAACTAAGCACTGCATAAGTAAATGAGGAGGGAAATAGCATAATTTTACCACATCTATGGCTGATGCTGTGTCAGTACTTCCTTCTAAACACAGATGTCCTCTTTATTACCTCATTTATTCCCATTTGTCTTTTAAGATCAGGTCATATGTGTTTGTGTGTGTGTGTGTGTGTGTGTGTGTGTGTGTGTGTGTGTGTGTGTTTGTGTGTGTGTGTGTATGGCAAAGGGCACCATGATTTGGACAAAGTGGTAACCTATAGAATCAAAACTATACATTTGATACAGGACTAAGGTCTATGTTATGTGAAGAACAACAACAAAAAAAAATGTGGGCATCAAGATAACAAATAACCTAATAAAAAATGGGACATAGCCCTTAACAGATTTCTCAAGAAGGAAAATCAAGTGACAGGAGTATATAAAGAAATGAAGAATATGCTTAGTCATCAGAGAAATGTAAATTATAACTTCTTTTGAGATTTTATCTTATAACAGAATAGCATAGGTCAATTTTAAAAAACAAAATGATTACTCATATTCATGAAGATATGGAATAAAGGAAACACTCATTTCTTGCTAATGGAAGTACAAACTTTTGCAATCACTATGGAAATCAATGTAGCAGTTCTCTGGGAAGCTGAAAATAGATCTACCACAAGATCCAGCTATGTCATTCTTGGTTATATACCAAAAAACCACTTTGTCCTACTACAGAGACACTTAATCAACCTTGTTCATTGCTCCTCTATAGACAATAGGCAGGAAGAGGAAAGAACATAAATGTCTATTAAAGGATGAATGTACATTGCTGACACAAAGTTCATAGGAGAAATAAACCAATACAATGTTTAATTTAAGGCCTACTCCATGAGACGAAATGTATCCCAACATTGCTTGGGTGGGCAAAGAATACTAGATAGGCCATGGACCTAGAAGAACACCAAATGCTTTGCTGTAGGAATATAACAAAAAAAATACTCCCATTAATATTTGTTATAATGACCGATAAGTGATGTGTGCAGTCATCATCAGAAAACTACATCCAATACAAGCTGTTTTGAAATACAGACTCAGAGCAAGACAGGAGAGACCTTTCAATACTCAACCATAAAAGGGTTGACTTATTAAATCTCCCTCCACAGGACTCAAAGAACTCCATAGAAGATGAGGCAGAAAGAAATTGGGAATTGAGGACACCAAGGAAGCAAGGCTTTCTAAATAGAATAAAAGCCACATTCATATGAGCTCAGAAAGAATAGGAGCATGCAGAGGGCCTATTCTTGACTGTACCAAATGGAGTCTCAGCACTGTGAAAAGGGAAGACAAAGTCTATTCACAACACAGAGTCTGTCTCTGACTGATAACTACTCCCAAATGAACAAGAGTCCTTTACAACTGAGGAGTCCCTCTGAGAAAATAAACTACACTTTAGGCCAGGTAGGGCTCATGCCTGTACATGAATGGCTGATAGGAAACAAAACCACAGCCTCTTTGGATGTTCATTGTTTCATATTATTTTGTCAGGACATTGTTTTTTAATATTTCAGGTCCTTTGCAGATATATAATATGGCTTCTGGTTTGGGGATTTGACAGGATTCCAGTGTGTACAAACTGTAAACTTCTATGTGATTCCTGTATATTAACTTAGAGTCATTTTCTTCCATTTTGGTTTTGTTTTATTCTGACATATTTGTTTTACCTTACTTTATGTTCTTTCAGTTTATTATTGTACCTTAGATACCTATGTATCTTAAAAAAAAAAGACAGGAAAGATATAGAACCAGATGAAATGGAAGGGGAGTATCTACAGGAAAGGAAAACATATATGAGCATACTGTATGAAAAATCTACTGTAATACATACATACATACACACACACACACACACACACACACACACATATATATGTTTATATGTATATATATATATATACACATAAATACATAAGTGTGATTTTATGTAGTTCTAGGATATAAGAATTTGCAATTTTTCTTTGAAATGATATTGAGAATATCATAAAAGAAAAAAACCATTGAGATCTGTAAATTTTTAAAAAATACTATGTGAAATGTGGGAAATTGCACTTTTAATAACATAAGGCAAACATGATAGAAACACTAAAAGTACAAAAGTATTTAACATAGAAATCTTTAATAGTATTGAGAACAAAAAAACAGCTGTTGAAAATAAGAATCAGCAATCAGCTCAAATGTTGGCAAAATAAAACATGAAAATTGAGGATGATTTTTTTTTCTTTTTTTTCTTTTTTCTTTTTTTACCAGATTAAATACTTTTTATAAACTATTTTCTAACTATTCATACTTTTTTTTGAGGGGGGGATTTTGTTTTTTAGATATTTTCTTAATTTACATTTCAAATGCTATCCTGAAAGTTCCCTAAACCCTCCCCCAGCCCCTGCTCCCCTACCCACCGACTCCCACTTCTTGGCTCTGGCATTCCCCTCTACTGGGGCATATATAGTTTGCAAGACCAAGGGGCCTCTCTTCCCAATGATGGCCAAATTTCTCTCAATAGAGGAATGGATACAGAAAATGTGGTACATTTATAAAATGGAGTACTACTCAGCTATTAAAAACAATGAATTTACGAAATTCTTGGGCAAATGGATGTGTCTGGAGGATATCATCCTTAGTGAGGTAACTCAATCATAAAAGAAATCACTACATATGCACTCACTGATAAGTGAATACTAGTCCAGAAACTTAGAATACCCAAGATACAATTTGCAAAACACAAGAAAACGAAGAAGAAGTAAGACCAACGTGTAGATACTTCATTCCTCCTTAGAATAGAGTACAAAATACCCATGAAAAGAGTTACAGAGACAAAGTTTGGAACTAGGATGAAAGGATGTACTATCCAGAGACTACTCTACCCGGGGATCCATTCCAACATCAGCCAACAAACTCAGACACTGTTGTACATGCCAAAAGATGTTGTTGAAGGGACCCTGATATTGCGGTCTCTTATGAGGTGATACCAGTGCCTGGCAAACACAGAAGTGAATGCTCACAGCCAGCTATTGGATGGAACACAGGGTCCCCAATAGAGGAGCTAGAGAAAGTACCCAAGGAGTTGAAGGTGTTTGCAACGCCATAGGTGGAACAACAATATGAACTAACCAGTACCCCCAGAGCTCATGTCTCTAGCTGCATATGTAGCACAGGATGATTTTTTTTTTCAAAACAAGCACTAGAAATAAAATGTTTCAATGTAAATTTGAAGAGAAAATTTGAGCAGTGTCGATAATGGTAGATAACAAACAAAAATTGGGAGCTCTGTATGTTTATCTGTGAAGGAAAATGAAGGATTGCAATCAGAGAAGCTAAAGGAAAATCTTTGTGATATAAAATTGAAAATGAAATTTGATTTTACTTACTAATAATAGTAAACTTATTAATAATCTTAATTTTAGTATTATGATTTTGTAAAATACATGACCCCTTGGTCTTGTAAACTTTATATGACCCAGCACAGGGGAAGGCCAGGGCCAAGTAGTAGGAGTGGGTAGGTAGGGGAGCAGGTGCGGGGCTGGGGTATAGGGAACTTTCAGGATAGCATTTGAAATGTAAATAAAGAAAATAATAATAAATAAAAAAATGGAAAAAAAAGACAAAAAAAAGAAGAGAAAAAAATACATTTCCCTAAATGTTGCAGTTTAATTTTCTTAACTGCTTTTCAATATTCTATATAAATGATTCAATTTGTAATTTTTCGTGTTGTATTTTTAAGATGCAATTCTTAGTTTTTATATTTTATATTATGTAGATTTTAATCTTATAAAAATGAATCATGGATTTTTTTTTTCTTTTTTGAGTTCCCTTAATATTTATTCAGTATACATAAAAATAAAACTTGAATATAAATAATAAAGGGATGATAGTTCATAGATAAAAGACAGACAAAAGAAACAAATATAAACATGAAGGTACTTATAACATGATGAAAACCATTCCTCTCACTGGCCTCCTCCACAAACTTTTTTTTTTTTTTTTGCATTTCTGTTCTTAAGCTACTTTTAATTTTTATTAGATATTTTCTTTATTTACATTTCAAATGCTATCCCCTTTCCTGCCCCCCAAACCTCCTATCCCATTTCCCTCTACTCCTGCTTCTATGAGGGTGTTCCCCTACCCATCTACCCACTCCTGGCTCCTTGCACTGAATTCCCCTACACTGGGAAATCCATTGAGCCTTCACAGGACCAAGGGCCTCTCCTCCCACTGATGCTTGACAGGCCATGTTCTGCTACATGTGCGACTGGTGCCCTGGGTCTCTCCATGTGTACTCACTGGTTGAATTTTTTTTCCTAATGATTCTAACCTGTTTCTACAAAATTTTTGGACATATCAAGCCAAAAAAAAAAAAAAAAAGTAAATTTCCTCATTCTATCTTACAGTTCTCAAACATGTATGATAATAATTGTAACTTTAAAATGTCTGTATATCGGAAGTATAAATTTAACTAATGCAATGTTGAGTATTTCCTAGGGGCATTTTAATTGTCAAAAGGCTATAATCTACTCATTTACTTCAAATTATAAGACATTGCTTCAACAAATAATCTCTCATGATTCCTGGTTTTAAAAGGTGCATGTTAGTATTTTATATTAATATTAATATTTTGAAAACCTATCCATATTGTATGACTCCAGTGCCTATGCCCTCCCCTACTCACTCCATTTCAGCATGTAAAATTATATCTTTATGAGTCCACATGAAGTTAAATGAGAATTGTTTTGGAACTGACAAATGTTAAAACCAAAGCATGTGCTTAACAAAACACTGTGTCAAATATTCTCTATGAACTGTTTGGTGGACAAAAGTAAATTTATGTTTAAAACTGAATTCAATGTAAAAACAGTAAGACTTTTTTTATGATATTCGATTGCTTTGGAAAAAATAAAATAAGAAATATTTCATATACTCAGTAATAGTTTCATCTTTTGGTTGATGAAACTATTCAATGGTTCCATGAATCCATTGATTCATAATCCAAAGATATTCTAGGCTGGTTGAATGTGAATTTCTCATATATAAAAGCTAAATACATTTGACACATCATCAAAAACATCAAAAAAAGTTAGGAAGTATATTACAGAAGTTGCTAGTTAAAATATGAACATGTGTCTACAGGAATTGTAAATTTTTTTGGTTCCAGTGATGAAGGGCAATCAATGTAAAGGGGGTAAGGCCAGAACATGATTTAAGAATGCACTGAAGCATAGCTTCAGAGAAATGGGAAAAGGCAGAAGCAGACTGAAGAATTGGACAAACAGTTGCAGAGGGAAAAACTTGCAGCTAAATCTAAGAAAAATAAGAAACAACAGTCTTGAAAACAGTGAGTATAATTTTATATAAAAACTAAATCATATGCTTTACAATAGAGGCAAATGATTCCATCTGATAAGTATGCATACTTATTAATTCATTTGAATATTATCAATAAATATTATAAAACCTTGAATAGTTATTTATAACATACATTTATTCATAAAAGCAAAATTGTAATATGTACATGTACAGACATATGTAATACAAAAATGCAGAAACCTTCAGACTTTCAAGATGATTGCTCAATGTAGGACTTTACTGAACTATTCTCCTGAACAATGATAAACAAATCAATAAATTATCTCAGTGTACTATTATTGCTCATGTCATTAAAATTATTAGGAAGCAAAATTGAAAACATTTGTTGATCCTGATTCAATATCTTTCACAATATGTTTTTCTAGATCTTCAGAAAAGTAAGAGTACACATCAATAAAAAGTTATGAGAGAATTTCTATATCTTATAATTCTGTGAATCCTCTCTTTCCTATAGTTTGTTGAACATTGTAACATAAGAAGGAATAATATATTTTTATCTAGTCTGGCAAAACATTTATCATAAATAGCTTAGGTAAAAATAAATAACAGTACAAAGAAATAACCACAATACCATAATTATTATTTTATAGATTTTTGTAATAAGACTTTTCCTGGAGATATGCAACACATGCCTACTAAACCCAAATAGGGTGTTCATAATAGACCAAGATTGCATGCCACTAAAATCCAACTCGATAAACCAGTAAGTTTTATTTGGGTTTCTTACAGAAATATGAGTTAGGGATCACTTACAGGAACAGAGGATTCTAAGACAGCTATCTGCCTGAACCTGCCCCAACAAATCTGAGAGCTGAAAACAGCTGGGAACCTGAAGTACTCTGCACAACCAGGAGGCAGTTTTATAGCTTTAAGAGTGCTCTTCCCTGTGACTCAGTTTGTTTAAACCTCTTGCAATCAACTTGACTGGCTTGTGCTTCTTTTTTGGAGCTTATCTTATCCAACTCTCCTTTGTACATTGGCTTGTTCATCTAGGAGGGAGCGGGATAGTGAATTTTGTCTATTTCATGGACTTCTTGAAGCTATTTGATTATTTTCTTTTTTTTATTCTATTATTATTATTATTATTATTATTATTATTATTATTATTATTAT
>NC_034600.1:18929078-18960145 GCF_900095145.1 Mus pahari
TTATTCTAAGGAGGAATGAAGTATCCACACAATGCTCATCCTTCTTGGTTTTTGTGTGTTTTGCAAAATGTATCTTGGATATTCTAAGTTTCTGGGCTAATATCTGCTTATCAGTGAGTGCATATCTAGTGACTTCTCTTGTGATTGGGTTGATTATTTCATAATGGTTTAATGAGGCTACCCCAAAACATGGTTTCAATATATAAAGAAAAGGATGTACACAATTAGCTAAATAATTGTGGTAGTTATTATTCATCAAACTTATTGGCCCCCAAAAGAGTATCAATCTATTTATACTATTTATTGAAACATAATATTTTAGCCTGAAAATACTGATGAGTATTATTAACAAACATTGGAATCATTAATTTCCCCAAAGTTGAAAATAGTTTGGAGCTGAATGTGACTATTCTGTGTCAAGAACTGCTAACTGAGAAAATCAACAGAAAACAGTTAGAAATATTATCCTCTCATTCCAAAACAGTGTCTTCCCTGGAATAGGGTAATCTTTGTGGCCTGGAGATCCCAGTCCTTTAAGCATCTGATTCATAGCTGAGTCCTTGCAGGATGTCTGCCTCAGGTGGCAGATGTAGAACCCCATTGCATTCCAAGTTCTAATTTCCAACTTTGTTCAACTTTTATCGCTAGCAAGAGCAAATAATTGGGTCATTTATAAGAGAACTCATTTACATTATCAGTCACAATGAACACAGTAAAGGCCTCATATACTCTAACCTTTTTTTCATGGAAGTTAGACATAATAGTAGCTATAAAGGACATGTCTGAGTAATACACATGTCACTTACATGTGTAACTCATAAAATTATAAATCATCAAAACATACAGAAAGAAAATGTCTATCAGAATGTAAGGCGACAGAAGTTGGACAGTTCTTGAACAAAATTACAAAGTTCTAATTTATAAAATCATATTTACAAAAACTATTATATAATAAATCATCAGTTTATGACATATGTATACTTACTCCATAATATGTATATAACAAATGAATAAATATGATTTTAATTTGTTATTAATATAGAAACAAGTAATTATAAAGTTCTGAATGAAATATTGAATTTGAAAAAGTTAATTGCTATTAAAATGAAAACAAGATAAATCTCACTAAAAGATAGATTGATAACTTGCATTTTATTTACCCTTATACAAACTCAAAACATTTTATTTTCTCTATAATAGATTCTAGCAAAAAGTGTATGTGGGGGAACAATTTAAAGTCTGGGAGAAAGTATTTACAAAGGAAACACCTGATAAAATACTTATATCTGGTATGTATGATGAGTACATTTCAATAATAATGAGCAGTTAAATAGAAAACATTTAAAAATCCACACATATATCACTGAAGAAGATATACAATTTAAATTGAACTTCTTAATTTATTTTATAAATTTAATATTTAGAAAATTATAAATAAAAATCACAAAATCACATCTTGTGCACTTGATTATAGGTGAAATAAAGATCATAAAGATCTCAACACATTTAAAAACTGAATCACTAATGTGTTGATATAGAAAATACAATGGTAGCAACTTAAAGTTCTTGTTAAGGAAATAAATTCCTTAACATCCTAGGCATAGTCCTTCAGAAAAATAATCCCTAACATGTACTGGAAGGACTTTATGTTATACTATGAATTACAATTTCTCTAACTTTTAGACTTCTAATTCATTAATAGAAGAATCATACTGATGGATATTTTCCACTATAAGAAGAATAAAGATATTTACAGTACTTCCAAAATATCTCTTGCCACCATATTAATATTAAAGTAACAATATGTGCTATACCTAATAAAAATTAAGTAGTATTAATTATATGATATGGCTAGCAGTTGTGTTCTTTATTTTCATCACAAGGAAATGTATACTCCAATGTTCTTAGAAGTTTTAAGTTGTATTGTCCAAATTTTGTAAACTGCCAAATGTGTGTCACAAGATTAATGCATAAACAAAATGAAAACCATATAAAACCTGGGCCAGTAATAAAAAAAATTGCAGAAAACAATATTAAAGTACTATGTGCATAAGTGTTCTGGTTAGGATACTAATGTACGAAAGCCAATTTAAATATATAGTAGTTGATGACTTAGTCCCTCAAAGCTCTAGGGGTTCTGGTTGGTTGATATTTTTGTTCTTCCTATGAGTTTGCAAATCCCTTCAACTCCTTCAGTCCTTTCTCTAATTCCTGTATTTGACACCCCAGACTCAGTCCAGTAGTTAGCTGTGAGCATCCTCCTCTGTATTCATAAGGCTCTGGCAGGGCCTCTCAAGAGACAGCTATATCAGGCTCCTTTCAGAATGCAATTCTTGGCATCCACAGTAGTGTCTAGGTTTGATAACTGTGTATGGGATAAATCTCCAGGTGCAATGGTCTCTGGATGGCCTTTCATTCAGTCTCTGATCTGCACTTTATCTCCATATTTAGAGCTGTAAGTACTTTTTTCTCTTATAAGAAGAACCGAAGCACGCACACTTTGATCTACCTTGTTTTTGAGCTTCATGTCAAATGTATCCTGGGTATTTGGAGCTTGGGCTAATATCCACTTATCAGTGAGTATATATCATGTGTGTTCTTTTGGGAATGGTTTGCTTCAGTCAGGATTATATTTTCTACTTCTATCCATTTGCCTAAGAATTTCATGAATTCATAATTTTTTATAGGCGAGTAGTACTCCACTGTGTAGACATACCACATTTTCTGTATGTTACTCTGTTGAAGGACATCTGTTTTTTTCCCCGGCTTATGGCTGTTATAAATAAGGCTGCTATGAACATAGTAGAGCATGTGTTCTTATTACATGTTGGAGCATCTTCTGGGTATATGTCCAGGAATGGTATATCTGGGTCCCCAGTTAGTACTATGTCTAATTTTCTGAGGAACCATCAAACTGATTTCCAGAGTGGTTGTACCAGCTAGCAAACCCACCAGCAATGGAGAATTGTTCCTCTTTCTCCACATCCTCACCAGCATCTGCTGTCACCTGAATTTTTGATCTTAGCCATTCTGACTGGTGTGCGGTATAATCTCAGAAATGTTTTGATTTGTATGTCCCTGATAACTAATGGTGTTTAACATTTCTTTAGATGCCTCTTGGCCATTTGATAGTCTTTAGTTGAAGATTTTTTGTTTAGTTCTGTATCTCATTTTTAAGAGGGTTATTTAATTCTCAGGAGGCTAACATTTTGAGTTCTTTGTATATATTGGATATTAACCCTCTATCTGATGTAGGATTGCCATACAGAAGCTTTGCAAATTTTTGATGTCCCATTTGTCGATTCTTGATCTTAGAGCATAAGCCATTTGTGTTCTGTTCAGGAAAATTTTCCCTGTGTCCACATGTTCTTCTGCACTTTCTCCTCTATAAGTTTCAGTGTATCTTGTTTTATGTGCAGGTCCTTGGTCTACATGGATCTGAGCTTTGTACAAGGAGATAAGAATGGGTGAATTTGCATTTTTATACATGCTGACCTCCAGTTGAACAAGCACCATTTGTTAAAAATACTGCCCATTTTCCACTGGATGGTTTTTGCAACTTTGTCAACGATGAATTGACCATAGGTGTGTGGGTTCATTTCTGGGTCTCAGATCTATTCCATTGATCTTCCTGCCTCTCTCTGTACCAATATCATACAATTTTTATCATTATTACCCTTTAATACAGCTTGATGTTAGGGATGATGATTCCCCCCCAGAAATTCTATTATTGTTGAGAATAGTTATCAATATTCTGGGTTTTTTGTTATTCCAAATGAATTTGCAAATTATTCTTTCTAACTCTATGAAGAAATGATTTGGAATTCTGATGGTGATTGCATTGAATCTGTGGATTGCTTTTGACAAGATGGCCATTTTTTACTATATTAGTCCTGCAAATCCATAAGCATGGGAGTTCTTTCTGTTATGCTTGTTATACAGATCTTTTACTTGCTTAGTTAGAGTCACACCAAGATATGTAATATTATTTGTTACTATTGTGAAGGGTGTCAGTTCGCTAAATTATTTCTCAGCCTGTTCATCCTTTGAGTAGAGTACTGATCTATTTGAGGTAATTTTCTATCCAACCCCTTTGCTGAAGTTGTTTATCAGCTCTAGGAGTTCTCTCATATAATTTTTGGGGTCACTTAAATATATGATCATATCATCTGCAAATACTGATATCTTGACTTTGTCCTTTCCAATTTGTGTCCCCTTGACCTCCTTTTGTTGTCAAATTGCTCTAGCTAGACCTTCATGTACTTTATGGAATAGATAGGGAAAGAGTGGGCAGCCTTGTCTCTTCCCTGATTTTAGTAGGATTATTTCAAGTTTCTCTCCATTTAGTTACTGATTTGCTGTATATTGCATTTACTATGTTTAGGTGTGGGCCTTGAGTTCCTGACCTTTCCAAGTTGTTTAACATCAAGGGATGCTAAATTTTTTCAAATGCTTTTTCAGCATCTAATTAAATGTTCTTTTTGTTGTAGTTCCTTTGAGTTTGTTTATATAGTGGATTATGTTGATGATTTTCAGTATATTGAACTATCCCTGCATCACTGGGAAAAGCCTACTAGATCATGATGGATGATCATTTTGATGTGTTCTTGTATTCAGATTGCTAGAATTTTATTGATTAAATTTTCATCGATATTCATAAGGGAAATCAGTCTAAAGTTTTCTTTCTTTGTTTGGTCTTTGTGTGGTTTATGTATAAGAGTAATGATGGCTTCATATTATGAATTGGGCAGGTGTGGGGCAATGGGCTATGTACAGACAACCTGGTCTCCAGTCAGGCTGAGGTCTTGAACCCCAGTGAAACCCAGTGGTGGTAATTTTCACCTACATGGGACAGAAGGCATTCCCTCATGTCTCCTGGACCCCTGGCTCCTGTCACAGTTACTGCCCCTACAATCCCCACAGGATAGGCTCTTGGCTAACAGTTATGTACACAATGTCCCAAGCTTCTGACCTTCAGGCTAGACTCCTCCCAGTTACCTAGCAACAGCAAGATAACAATCCCACTATAAGAACGGCTGCTTGGCCCCACCTCCCTCACTCCCTCTTACTCTCTCTTATTCTCTAAGCTTTTACCTCTCTTTAAACTTTCTTACTCTCTAGCCTTTCTTCTCTCTCTACTTTTCTCCCTTATCTCCTCTTGCCCATAGCCAGTCTCTCTCTCTACATTTTCTCTTTTCCCCTGCCTTTCTACAATAAAGCTCTAAAACCATAGACTGTCTCTGTTTATCAAGGCCCGGAATAAGGACTCTCACCTGTGTGGGAACCTCTCTCCCTCTGCGCTTGTTCCATTTCTCCGAGACCGAGAGTGTTGCTCTGGAGCCCCTATCCTGTTCTTAGTTCCTTTGCTGTATCCAGCACGGGATGCAAGAGACCGAGAACCTGGTACTAGGGAGCTGTACCTTGTCCACCCCCTGCCGTGTGGGGTCAGTGGCTTCACACAGCCAGATACCCAACCAGGGCCACATGGAAAGTGTCCCGCAGTCTTCTCTCATATGCCTGCCCAGAGCACAGGAACTCTGGCCAGACACAGGCTCTCTCCCTTCCCCCTCTCCCCCTATACCCACAGCCCAGCAGGCTGAGTAGCTTCTGTTTATATTTTTGTGGAATAGTTTGAAGAGTATTGGTATTAAATCTTCTTTAAAGGAGGTCTGATAGAATTCTTTTTTTTTTGGGAGGGGGTAGGAGACTATTAATTACTGGTCTTTAGGGGATATGAAACTGTTCAGATCATGTTTTATTTGTTTCATTTTTGGCACCTTGTATGTGTCTAGAAAAGTGTTTATTTCATGCAGATTCTCCAATTTTGTTGAATATAATCTTTTGTAGTAGGATATGATGATTTTTTTTTAAATTCCACAGTTTCAGTTGCTATGTATCCCATTTTATTTTTGATTTTATTAATTTGGATACTGTCTC
Organism: Mus pahari; assembly: GCF_900095145.1. Taxonomy (NCBI): domain Eukaryota; kingdom Metazoa; phylum Chordata; class Mammalia; order Rodentia; family Muridae; genus Mus; species Mus pahari. The sequence continues at coordinate 18,935,016 of NC_034600.1, forward strand.
TGTGACCTCTGGTTAGTCTGGCTAAGGGTTTATCTATCTTGTTAATTTTCTCAAGGAACCAGTTCATAAAAGAGTACACATGGCTCTTGCTGCATATGTAGCAGAGGATGGCCTGGTCAGGCATCAATGGAACAAGAGGTCCTTGGTCCTATGAAGGCACAATATATGCCACAGTGTAGGGTAATGGAGGGCTGGGAAGTAAGAATGTATGTACAGGTGGAGGAATACCCTCATAGAAGCAGGGCAATGGAGGATAGGATAGGAGTTTTCTGGGAGAGGCAGAAACCAGAAAAGAGGATAACATTTAAAATGTAAATTAAGAAACTATCCAATAAAAAAGGAAAAAAAATAAAAAATATATAGTAGTTATATAACTATATTTATATAACTTGGATAGGATAACAAAATGCTAGTTATAGAAAACAGTTGGATGCTACAGATGAAAAATGGAGAACAGTGACACCTGATGTGGTGACTCATACCTGTATTCCTACAGACTGAATTAGAACCAGGAAGATAAGAGGCTTGTAAATAAGTCCAAAAGAAGTACACAGACACACTTGGCCAAGAGAGAGCATGATTCTATGTGTTTTCTTGTGGTGTCTTTGACACTTCTGGTTATGTCTTAGTCAGGGTTTCTATTCCTGCACAACTATCATGACCAAGAAGCAAGTTGGGGAGGAAAGGGTCTATTCAGTTTACACTTCCACATTGCTGCTGATCACCAAAGAATGTCAGGACTAGAACTCAAACAGGTCAGGAAGCAGGAGCTGATGCAGAAGCCATGGAGGGATGTTAGTTACTGGCTTGCTTCCCCTGGCTTGCTCAGCCTGCTCTCTTACAGAACCAAGACTCCCAGCCCATAGATGGCACCACCCACAAGGGACCCTTCCCCTTTGATCACTAATTGAGAAAATGCCTTGCAGCTGGATCTCATCGAGGTGTTTCCCCAACTGAAGCTCCTTTCTCTGTGATAATTCCAGCCTGTGTCAAGTTGACACAAAACCAGCCAGTACAGGCTCCTACAATCTTTTCCTCCTCTTCTTCCCCAAGATTGCCTAAGCGTGGCTTTAGGTTTGTCTGTTGGTTACTGCATTTGTTTCCATCAGTTGCAGATACATCTCTAATGATGATTTTGCTGGACTTCTGTCCCAGGACATCCTTATTTGCCAACACATTAATAGTCTTTTAATAAATAACACCTATATTAAATAGATGATGATGCAATACAGAAATTCATAAGTACCAGTCATGGTGCTGAGAACATGTTACTATGCTGTATCATAGTAAGCCAACACTCCATGTTAAACAGATATTAACATCACCTTCCAATACTCAAGAGAAATCATTAGTGCTACAACACAGTAATTATTTTATACTGTTCATGGCTTTAATTTTTAATGGTTTTATTTTTTATTTACATTTTACATGTTATCTCCTTTCCCAGTTTCCCTTGCACAAACACCCCATCCCATACCCCTTTCCCACTGCTTCTATCAGGTTTCTCCACCACCCACTCTCACCTCACCAATCTAGCATCACCTTATGCTATAGCATCAAGCCTCTACAGGACCACTGATACCAGATAAGGCCATCCTCAACTACATATGCAGCTGAAGCCATAGATCCCTCCACATATACTCCTTGGTGGGTGTTTTAGTCCCTGTGATCTCTGGATAGTCTGGTTACTTGGTATTATTCTTCCTATGTGGTTGCAATCCCGTTCAGTTCCTTCAACCATCCCCTTAGCTCATCCTTTGAGATCCTTGGGGTAAGTATAATGTATCTGTATTAGTCAAATGCTGGCAAGGACTGTCAGGGACCAGCCATGCCAGGTTCCTATTAGAAATGGCTCCTTGGCATCAGCAATAGTGTCTGGGTTTGGTAGCTGCAGATGGTATGTATTAGTATGTAGGGCAGTCTCTGAATTGCCTTTCCTTCAGTCTCCACTCTGTTTATTGTCCCTGCATTTCTTTTAGACAGGAATCATCTTGGTTTAAAAATTTTGAGATGGGTGGGTAGAATTATCCATTCAACTAGGGACTGTGCCTATCTACTAGAGTGTTCTCTACAGGCTCCATCTCCCCATTGGTGGATATTTTGACTAATGTCATCACAGTTGAAACTTGGGAGCGTCTCACTTTTCTGGAATCTGTGACTTTCTAGTGGCTATCCCCAGTTCCCCATCCTTTACTGCTAAATATTTCTATTCAATTTCCTTACCCTCTGTAATTCTCCCCTGTCCCTTCCCATATCTGATCCTGCCCCTCTCTCTTCCTCCCAGGTCTCTCCCTCCCTCTATCTCCTATAATTATGTTGATCCCTATTCTAAGTAGGATGGAAACATTCACACTTTGCTCTTCTTTCTTCTTGAGCTTCATATGGTTAATGAGTTGTACCATTGGTGTTTTGAGCTTTTCGGTTACTGTTTACTTTCAGTGAGTACATGTCATGTGTATTCTTTTATACCTGACTGAAGATTATAATTTCTAGTTCCATCCATTTGCCTGAGAATTTCATGAAGCCATTGTTTTTAATAGATGAGTAGTAGTCTATTGTATAAATGTATCAAATTTTCTGTATCCATTCCACTGTTGAGCAATAACTGGGTTGTGTCCTGCTTCTGATTTTTATAAATAAGGCTGCTACAAACGTAATAGAACCTGTATCCTTGTTAAATATTGGAGCATCTTTTGGGTATATGCCCAGGGATGATAGGGCTGGATGTTCAGGTAGAACTATTTACTGTTTTCTGAGGAACAGATTATTTTCCAAAACGGTTTTAACAGCTTGTAATCCCAACAGCAATGGAGGAGTGACCCTCTTTCTCAACATCCTCGCCAGCATCTATTTTCACCTAAGTTTTTGATCTTGGCCATTCTGATTGGTCTGAGGTGGAACCTCAGGGTCTTTTTGATTTGCATTTCCCTAATGACTAAGGATATTGATTTTTTTTAGGTGCTTCTATGTCATTAGAGATTACCTGGATGAGAATTTTTTGACTAGTTCAATACCCCACTTTTAATAGGTTTATTTGGTTCTTTTGTGTCTAACTTCTTGAGTTCTTTGTATATATTAGATTTTAGCCCTGCTTCAGATGTAAGGTTGGTAAATATCTTTTCCCAATTTGTAGATTGCTGTTTTGACCTGTTGACAGTGTCCTTTCCCTTACAGAATCTTTTCAACTCTATGTATGAGGTATCATTTGTTAATTGTTGATCTAAGAGCCTGAGCCATTGTCTTTTTGTTCAGGAAGTTTTTCCTGGCCCCTATGTGTTCAAAGCTCTTTCTCATTCTTCCTTCTATTAGATCAAGCATATCTGGTTTATGTGAAGTTCCTTGATTCACTTGGACTTGAGATTTCTAAAATTACATAAGAATGGATCAATCTGGATTCTTCTACATGCTGAACTCCAATTCAACCGTCTCTTTTATTTTTTTATTTTTATTTTATTTTATTTTTTGAAAATGGTATGATTTTCCCCACTGAGTGGTTTTTGCTACTTAGTCAAAGATGAAGTGTGTGGTTTTATTTCTGGGTCTTCAATTCTATTCCATTGATCTACCTGCCTATCTCTGTACCAATACCATGTAGTTTTTATGATTATTACCCTGTAGTGTAGCTTGAGGTCAGGGAATGTGATTCCCACAGAAGTTATTTTATTGTTAAGACTAGCTTTCTCTATTCTGGGTTTTCTGTTATTGCAGATGAATTTGAGAAATTCTTTCCGTCTGAAGAATTGAGTTGGAATTTTGATGGGGATTGCATTGAATGTCTGGATTTTTTTTTTCTTTTTTTGTAAAATAGCTACTTTTAATATGTTAATCCTGCCAATCCCTGACCATGGGCAATCTTTCCATCTTCTGAGTCTTCTTCAAATTATTTCCTCAGAGACGTGAAAACCTTGTCATGCAGATCATTCACCTGCTTGCTTAGAGTCACACAATACTATTTTGTATTACTTGTGAATATTGGGGAGGTTGTTCTTGCCTGAATTTCTTTCTTAGCACATTTATCCTTTGCATGGAGCAAGACTACTGACTTGTTTGAGTTAATTTTATATTGCCACTTTGCTGAAGGTGTTTATCAGCTGTAGGAGTTCTTCAGTGGAATTTTTGGCACTGTTATATATACTATCATATCATCCACAAATAGTGACAACTTGACTTCTTTCTTTCCATTTTGTATCCCTTTGACCTTCTTTTGTTGTCTAATTGATCTTGCTAGAATTTCAAGTACAATATTGAATGGATAGAGTATAAGTGGCCAGTGTTGTCTCTGATTTTAGTAAGACTGCTTTAAGTTTTTCTCCATTTAGATTGATGTTGGCTATTAGTTTGTTCTATATTGCTTTTGTTATATTTAGGTTTGTACCTTCAATTCCTGACCTTTCCAAAGTTCTTAATATTAAGTGTGTTGTATTTTGCCAAAGGCTTTTTCAGCATATAAAGAGATGATTATGTGGCTTTTTCCTTGCTTATCTAGTGCATTATATTCATGGATTTCCATGTATTGAATCCCTGGGATAAAGCCTACCTGGTTATGATGCATGATTTTTTAAGTGTTCTTAGATTGCATTTGCAAGATTTTTTTGAATATGTTTCATCAATATTGATAAGCAAAATTGGTTTGAAGTTCTCTTGCTTTTTTGGTTGTTTTTGTGACTTATCATCAGTGTAACTGTGTCTTCATAGATAGAATTAGATAGCATCCCTTCTATATCTATTTTGAGGAATAGTTTGAGAAGTACTGGTATTAAGTCGTCTTTGAATGTCTGATAGAATTCTTCAGGAAAACCCTCTGAACCTGGTGTTTTGCTTTGTTTGTTTGTTTGTTTGTTTTTACTGTCCTGTACTGTATTGTATTGGATTTTTTCCAATTTTTATTTGCTAATTTCTTCATTTACATTTCAAATGCTATCCCGAAAGTCCCCTATATCCTCCCCACCACTGCTCCCCTACCCACTCACTCCCACTTCTTGACCATGGTGTTCTCCTGTACTGGGGCATATAAAGTTTGCAAGACCAAGGGTCCTCTCTTCCCAATGATGGCCGACTAGGCCATCACATGCAGTCACAGACACAAGCTCTGGGAATACTGCTTAGTTCATATTGTTGTTCCACCCATAGGGTTGCAGACCACTTCAGCTCCTTGGGTATTTTTTCTAGTTCCTCTATTGGGGGCTTTGTGTTCCATCCAAGAGCTGACTGTGTGCATTCCACTTCTGTGTTTTCCAGGCACTGGCATAGCCTCACAAGAGACAGCTATATCAGGGGTCCTTTCAGCAAAATCTTGCTGGCATATGTAATAGTGTCTTCNTTTGGTGGCTGATTATGGGATGGATCACCTGGTTTGTTGGGAGATTTTAGTGACTGAATCTTATTTATTAGGTTTTATGTGACTCTTTAGATGTTCATGTTTTGTTTTTTTAATACTGACTTCCCTTTGGTTGCTGGTACCTGTCTAGAAAATGATTTATTTAATCTAGATTTTCGAGTTTATTAAGTATCGGCTTTTATAGTAGGATCTGATGATTATTTGAATTTCCTCAGTTTCCGTTGTTATGTCTCCTTTCCATTTTTGATTTTGTTACTTTTGCATACTATCTCTGTGACCTCTAATTAGTTTGACTAAGGGTTTATCTAGCTTGTTTTTTTCTCAAAGAACCACCTCATAGTTCTATTGATTCTTTATATAGTTTTCTTTGTTTCTACCTGGTGGATTTTAGCCCTGACTATGATTATTTCCTGATTTCTAATGATCTTGGGTGTATTTGCTTCTTTTTGTCCTAGAGATTTCAGATGTGCCTCTAAGATAATAGTGTAGAATCTCTCCAATTTCTTTATGAAGCACTCAGAGCTATGAGGTTTCCTCTTATCATTGCCTTCATTGTGTATAGTGTGCCTTAATTTTCATTAAATTATAAAATTTATATTATATGTATTAAATTATAAAAAGTGTATAATTTTGTCCTTTATATCTTCCTTGAAAAAATTATATTGAACAGAGGTTTATTCAGCTTTCTGTAGGGTTATTGGTGTCCTGCATCCACTCTGCCACAAGGTTAGGGCCATGTGGTGAGGTGGGATACAGAACTTTGACTGTGCTTAACCCACACTGGCGTCAGGCAGGTGTTGGGCTATGGAAAGCTGCTGGACACTGCTCTCAGGGTGGTAAAGCACAGTGTGAGGTCCCAGGGAACCAACTAAGCTGGTTCAAAGGTACCTGGACCTTCAGGGAGGCTGGGCTCTCAGGTTCTCAGGCTCTTGGGCACTGTACTGGCTAATTTTGTGTCAACTTGACACAGCTGGAGTTATCACAGAACAGGAGCTTTAGTTGAGGAAATGCCTACATGAGATCCAGCTGTAAGGTATTTTCTCATTTAGTGATCAAGGGGGAAAGGCCCCTTGTGGGTGGGACCATCCCTGGGCTGGTAGTTTGGGATTCTATAAGAAAGCAAGCTGGGCAAGCCAGTAAAGAACATCCCTCCATTGCTTCTGCATCAGCTCCTGCTTTCTGACCTGCTTGAGTTCCAGTCCTGCATCCTTTGGTGATCAATAGCAGTTTGGAAATGTAAGTCAAATAAACCCTTTCCTCCCCAACTTGCTTCTTGGTCATGATGTTGTACAGGAATAGAAAACCTGACTAAGACAGGCACATAGGCGCTATTGCGAAAGAGCTGAGAATGGAGTGGGGACCCTTGACCTGGATCTAGCCTGGGACCAAAGGGGAAAAGAGGGAAGAGTTCCCGATGGGTCCTTTGTGGAGGAGAGAGTCCTTAGCTTTTGGAGGTCCTATGCGGGAGATTATATGACTGGCTTTTTAGGCAAAGATATGTTCTATTGTTCCCCATGGCAGATCCCAATGAAATTAGGCAGTCCATCCTGGCCTTGTGGGACATCAATAAGAAAGGCCTTTGTTCTTGGTAAAGGCTCAATGACACAGTGTTGGGGAATATCAGGACAGGGAAGCGGGAGTGGGTGGGTTAGTGAGTAGGGGAATGAGGGATGAGATAGAGGGATTTTTGGGGGTGGGTGAGGAAAGGGTATAAAATTTGAAATGTAAATTTTAATAATAATAATAATAATATTAATAAAGAGACAGTCCATGGTTTTGAGACATTTATTGTCATGGTAAAAAGTAGATGAATAAAAACCATACCCCACTTCTTAGAGGCAGGTCTGAGGCTAAATACCTTTTGAAGGGAGGAGTGTCTGGGAAGGCTTATTGCCTAAGCCTCTGGGTCTTTAGGTACCTCATTAAAAGGGAGATCTCTCTTGAGGCTATGAGACCTATGGTCATGTTCTCTACCTGTGGAAGAGCTTGATGCATTGCAGTTCATGACTGATGGCCACAAATCTATAGAGGTTTGTAGCCCCATGTCAGGAGCCTACTGTCTGGGAGTAAGGTACAAAACACCTATGATTCCTGCAGGGTCACCGGGCCTTCCACCCTGTGCTCAATCAAGAACCAATCTGCCTTTCATGGTCCTACAGCTTCCAAGTGTAGTCAGACTTTCTGTTGTTCTTATTGTTATTGAAGACCAGCCCTAATCAGTGGTGGTATGATAAAATGCATGTGATTATTCAATGTACTATTGAATCTATTGAGACTTGTTTTGTGTCCAATTATATGGTCAGTTTTGGAGAAGGTATCATGAGGTGCTGAGAAGAAGGTATATATTTGTCTTTTTGTTTGTTTGTTTGTTTGAGTGAAAATTCTAGATATCTGTTAAATCCAATTGGTTCATATCTTCTGTTAGTTTCACTGTGTCTCTTTTTAGTTTCTATTTCTATGATCTATCCATTGGTGAGAGTTGGGTGTTGAATAATGTATCCCTCTATTATGTGAAGTTCAATGTGTAATTTTGAGCTTTAGTAACTTTTTACAAATGTGGGTGCTCTTGTATTTAGGGAATAGATGTTGAGAATTGAGAGTTCATCTGAAGATTTCTTCCCCATCATTTTTGATAACTTTTGGTTGAAAGTGTATTTTGTTAGATATTAGAATGGCTACTTCAGCTTATTTCTTGAGAACATTTGGTTGGAAATTTTTTCCAGGATTTTACTTTGAGGTAGTAGTGTCTGTCACTTAGGTGTGTTTCCTGTATGCAACAAAGTGTTGGGTCCTATTTGTGTATCTAGTCTGTTAACCTATATCTTTTTATTGGGGAATTGAGTCAATAGATGTTGAGAGATATTAAGGACAAATAATTGTTGCTTCCTGTTATTGTTCTTCTTAGCGGTAGAATTATATTTGTATGGTTCTCTTCTTTTGGACTTGTGAAAAGATTAATTTCTTGCTTTTTGTTGGGTTTACAGCCTCTCTTTGTCTTGGAGTTTTCCTGCATTATCCTCTGTAGGGCTGGATTGTTAGAAAGACATCATTGAAATTTGTTTGTGTTATGGAATATCTTGGTTTCTCTATCTATGATAACTGAAAGTTTTGCTGGAAGTTTTGTCATTTTATGACATCTATGATGTCTGCTGAAGATCTTCTGGCTTTAAGAGTCTCTGTTAAGACGTCTGGTGTAATTCTGAAAGGTCTATCTTTATATGTTACTTGACCTTTTTCCCTTACCACCTTTAATATCCTTTCATTGTTTTGTACATTTGGTGTTTTGATTATTATGTGACAGGAGGAATTTCTTTTCTGGTTCAATCTATTTGGTGTTCTCCAGGCTTCTTGAATATTTATGGACTGCTATTTCTTTAGGTTAGGGAAGTTTTCTTCTCTAGTTTTGTTGAAGGTATTTACTAGTTCTTTGAATGGGGCATCTTTGCTCTCTTCTATACCTATTATCCTTAGGTCTATTCTATTCATTTTGTCTGGATATTTTGGATGTTTTCAGTTAGGAGATTTTTGCTTTTTGTAATTTGTTTGATTGTTGTCTCAATGTCTTCTATGGTATCTTCTATGCCTTAGATTTTTCTCTTGTGTTGATAATGGTCTCATCTGTGACTCCTGCTCTCTTTCTTAGGTTTTCCATCTCCAGTGCTGTGTTTCCTCCTGATTGCTTTATTGTTTCTATTTCCAGTTTTAGACCCTGAATGGTTTTGTCCAATTCCCTTTCCTGTTTGATTGTCTTTTCCTGTAATTATTTAAAATATTTATGTATTTCCTCTTTATATTTTCCTCTATCTTTTTACCTATGTTCTCCAGCATTTCCTTAAGGGAGCTATTTATACTCTTATTAAAGTTCTCTATCATCTTCATGAGATGGGATTTTAGAGCAGAATCTTGCTTTTCAGGTATCTTGGGGTATCCAGTGCTTGCTGTGTTAGAACTGGAATCTGCTGTTGCCAAGTAGCCTTGGCTTCTGTTGTTTATGTTCTTGCACTTGTCCCTTACCATATCATTTTTGCCTCTAGTTATCTTTAGTGTTAACTGGCTTTGCTATCTCTGTCTGGAGACCATCCCTCCTGTGAACATGGTTATGCTGGACCTTCTTAACTCATTCTGTCTCTGGATATGGGAAGGAGTCTGGAAAGCCTGATCGGGTTGGCCTGGTTGTGTCAGAACTCCTTGGAGTCAATCTGTTTCTGCATGTGTGTGATATTGGGGGGTAGGGCACAGTATGACAGGATTTGCTCCCTGACAAAGATGTGAGCTGGAAGGAACAGCACATGTTACCAGCTAGGGATGAGTTCTTGCTTCCTCTGGGATCTGTGTTTGTCTCAGTGAGGTCAGGTATTGGGCCAGTGTTGAAGCCTCCCCTGTGACCCCAGGTGTGTCACAACTACTGGAGGTCAAGCTGGGTGTGTGTAGGGTGGGGTGTGGGGGTCTGGAGCACAAAATAAACATCTGGATGCCACTGTAAATGGAAAGGCAATACTAATTTTTAATAGAAAAAAAAAGAATGGCAAGTTAAGAGGACCTGTTAATTTTCATTTGAAGTAAAATTTATTTATAATTTAACATTCTGTAGCTTGCGTTTTTAATTTAATTTCACACTATCAGTATTCAGTATTTTAAAAAGAAAAACATCTTTATGAAGGTATAACTGAAAGATTACAGTGATTGAACCTATCATGGTTAATGACTACAAATAAAAATAGAGATTATATTCATACTAGCCATATAATTTGCAACTTTGAACTTAAAAAAATTACACATAATTGTTGTAGAAAGTAAAAGAAATATTTTAAGTGTTAACTTTAAAATATTTGGAAGGTAACTCATGTCAACTATTTTAAATCATAGATTATCAACTTTAATGACAGTTTCAAATGGTATTCAGTGACAATTAAAACATACAAATGCTCCAATTGAATTTTCTCTGAAAGTTTCAAATTAAAGCTTATTACATAACACAATTTCTTTTCTTGACAATTTAGCAATTTTTAACTTTTCATTTCAGTTTTTTTAAAAACAGTTTAGAATTTATTATCTATTTGCTTTTTATTTTTAAAGAAATAGGTGCTTTTTATTAAAATCATCAACATTCTAAAAACAATTTGTGCTTTGAAAAAAAATTGGGAATAAAAACTAAACACAACCAAGCTTCAAACCCTTAAATCTTAACTTAAAAATAGAACCTTTATTGTTTAATATGATAAATGAAGAATAATTTTCCATATATATATATATATATATATATATATATATATATGTGTGTGTGTGTGTGTAAAAGTACATATATATGTGTATATATCTGTGTGTGCATATGTTTCATATATATTTTCCAGATATTAACCACATGACAATTAATTTTAATATATCTTAAGCTAAGATTTGCTTTTGATAGTATGATATATAATCTCTGTTACTAAGAATGTTTATGTTCAGTGAAAATCTATGTAGTCATCATTATTCAGTAATATGTTAAACTGGTTTGGAATGACAGTACTAATACTTTTGGAAAATATGAACAGCACATGTTGCTAGACTTTAAGATATATTTAAAAGGCATGGTTATATTTCCTTCCTCATACTTTTTACTCCTATTAGCAATTATCAAGGCTATAGAATAAGGCTCTCTGCTCCTCCCTGTTTCAGAGAAAGCTGCATTTTCCTGTGCAGTGCCAACCTTGTCCTGTAGATGCAATGGTGAAGGTTGGTATGAATAGATTTGGCCTTAGTGGGAGTCTGGTTACCAGGGCTGCATTCTGCTCTGCAATTGTCAAAGAGGAAATTGCTGCCATCAATGACCCCTTTATTGACCTCAACTACATGGTCTACATGTTCCAGTATGAATCTGCCCATGGTAAGCACAGCAGTATAATCAAGGCTGAGAATGGGAAGCTTGTCATTAATGGGAAGCCCATCACCATCTTCCAGGAGAGAGATCCTGCTGACATCAAATGGGGTGATGCTGGTGCTGAGTATTTTCTGTAGTCTACTGGTATCTTCATAATCAAAGATAAGGCTGGGGCCCACTTGAACAGTTAGGCCAAAAGTGTCATCATCTCTGCCCTTAATGCTGATGCCCCAATGTTTGTGATGGGTGTGAACCATGAGAAATATGCCAACTCACTCAAGATTGTCAGCAATGCATCCTGTACCACCAACTGTTTAAGACCCTTAGACAAGGTCATCCATGACAACTTTGGCATTGTGGAAGGGCTCATGGCCACAGTCCATGCCATCACTGCCACCCGGTGTAGCTACCCAGAACATCATCCCTGCATGCACTGGTGCTGTCAAAACTGTGAGAAAGGTCATTCCAAAGCTAAACCGGAAGCTCACTGGTATGGCCTTCCATGTTCCTACCCCCTATGTATCTGTTAATGGATCTAACATACCACCTCGAGAAACGTGTAAAGTATGATGACATCAAGAGGGTGGTGAAGCAGGCATTTGAGGGCCCACTAAAGGGTATCCTAGGTTACACTGAGGACCAGGTTGTCTCCTGCAACTTCAGCAGTAATTCCCACTCCTCATGCTTTAATGTTGGTGCTAGAATTGCTCTCAATGACAACTTTGTAAAGCTCATGTTCTGGTATGACAATGACTACAGCTACAGCAACAGAGTTGCGGACCTCATGACTTATGTAACCTCTAAGAAGTAAGAAACTCTGTACTACCCACCCCAGCAAGGAAACTGAGAGCAAGAGAGAAGCCACTGGTTACTGAGGAGTCCCTGTCCTGATTCGGCCTCCAACACTGAGCATCTCCCTCACAATTTCCATCTCAGACCCCCAAAACAGCAGGAGAGGCTTAGGGGGCCCTACCTATTCTCTTGAATACCATAAGTAATGTTCACTGCACAAAAAGAGGTTACAGAATGATGTGGTAAAATAGGAATAATATGCTTTTTACACTTGAATGCATTTGTGATTTAGGCTGATAAATTTAGTGGTTGAAACTTTTCAGTTTTAAAAGTTTGTTTTTCCACAATATACTTGGCCATTATGCCAATTGATTTTTTCCAAATAGAGCATATAACTTCACTAGAATGTGTATATGTATTGATTTTATTCACTGTTTTCATGACATGATGATTCTCAAACACTGGAGACCTTGTAAATAATTTAAGTTACCAGTTTGCATTTGATGAACTAGTTTCATAGTTGGTTAATCCTATTGATTATATATTGTTGGTTGGCATTTGCTTTGTTCTAAACAATCTGTCTTTGTAAAGTTACCAAGTTTTCAATAATTATTTATCTTGTTGTGACTTCCACATGTATACCTCATTACATAAAAAACCATTTGTTTATTTTAAGATCTGTCCAGTACAAGTATTCAATATTACTTAGAAAGGTATACTATATATTAGTGTGGTATTTAGGTAAGGAGATTTTTCAGAGGTTAAGGGAATTAGAGTATATGTACACTGTGCATGTTAAGGAACAGTAAAATGTATGTGTTTACTTCTAACAATTAAATGGGGGATTTTTTTCAAAAATGACTATTATTTTCATCTCAAATTGAGATAAGCTGAGGTTGACTAGAGAAGAATTCTTTTAAAGAATTTTAAAGAATTCAATTAAAGAAATTCTTATACAGGATAGGACTTTTCTTGATTCAAAGCTAGCATCACTTTAATATCAACTCTCCCCCCCCAAAAAAAAAAGATTATGCAAAATGACCAGGCAGGCTTTATCCCTCAAATGAAGGAAAGGTTTAACAGACACAAGATAATAAATACAATAAACTATATAACTGCATTTAAAGACAATGACTTTTAAAAGCAATGACAGTAAATCACATAATCATCTCAACAAATGCAGAAAAAATTCTTGAGAAAATTCGTTATCTCTTCATGATAAATATACAAAAGTATGTTTAAGTATGTACACCTAAATAGAGCTAACACAAACATAATAAAGATTGAATATGTGAAACCCATAGGATACATTATCCCAAATGGAGGAAAGATTGAAGCAATATCACTGAAGTCAGGAAAGAGACAGGGATTTCCACTGTACCCACTCATAAGAATACTGTGATCAAGATGCTAGTTGGACTAATAACGCATGAGAAGATAGTTAAGGGATACAAAGAGAGAAAAAAAAGAAAGCAAATCATTCCTATTTTCAGGTGACATGGTATTGTACATTACAGATTAAAACAAAACAAAACAAAACAAAACAAAACAGAACAGAACAGAAAATATACAGAAATAATAAACTCAGCAATGTGGCAGGATACAGGATAAAAATGTACAAATTTACTTTTCTATACATCATCAACAAAAATAGAGAGAAATAGATCATGGACATACTCCCATTCACAGTAACTTTAGGGACTGTGAAATATAGAGTAATAAACCTAAACAAAACAGTACAGGACATTTGTAAGCTTGGATTTTTCAAAACCTAATTTACATAGAGTTCTTGAACACTGCAACCTCCTTTCTAGCCCACCTACCAGAGGTATGGAAATAAAAAGGCTAATAGAAAAATGGGGTCATAGACCTGTTTAAAAGTAATACCTTGGGGTTATTTTACATGCTCTTGTCAGGATATCAGCAGTCCAGTTGCTGAGTAGCAAACACCAAACCCAAATTGGTAGCAGAGTCATGATCCAGCAGAAACTCTAAGGGTGTACCAAATCAGCACGAGTCAGAAGAGGTGGCCAAAATCAGCTGAAATACCAAAAGAAATTCTTTACTGAATTTCTCTCTATGAAGGGAAGACCAGTGAAGACCAGTGTGGGAACTAAAATGGGGTGTAGGGGAAAGAGGGGGAGAGGGAAGATAGCCCATGTCCGACCAGAGTTCTTCCTATGCTCTGGTCAAGCAGACTTGGGAAGGCAGACAGATGCTGCTTTCCACTCAGCCCCTGGGGTGAGCATTTCCACTGACCGCACTCAACCAGGGGTGGACAAGGGACAGCCCATCCCCCCATATCAGGGGCCCAGGGGCTACACCCTTGGCCCTGGAGTAATGGGAGAGAGGACAGAGGGAGAGAGGTTTGCACACAGTCCAGAGTCCTTACTCTGGGCCTTGACTAGAGCACAGGAAAGCCTTCCATCTGGAGATTAGAAACAGTTTGTTAGAGGAAAGCCTATCCCATACATAGTCCAAGTGCAGGGGCCTTGATGAACAGAGACACTCTATGGTTTTAGAGCTTTATTGTAGAATGGCAGGGAGAAGGGAGAGAAGGTGGAAAGAGAGAGAAAGAGACTGGCCATGGCCAAGAGGAGAGAATGGGAAAAGGAGAGAAAGAAGAAAGGCTAGAGTAAGAAAGAGAGAGTAAGAGGGAGTGAGAGGAGAGGATGAGGAAAGAGGAGAGGACAGAGAAAGAGAACTAGGTGGGCTGTTATCTTTACTGTTGCTAGGTAACTGGGAGGAGTCTAGCCTGAAGGTCAGAAGCTTAGGGTATTGTCTATGTGACTACTAGCAACACTTCTGTGGGGGCTGTGGGAATGGTAACTTCTACAGGAGCCTTGAGTCCAGGAGACAAGAGGGAACACCTACCATGCCATGTAAGTGAATTATCAGACCTCAGCTTGACTGACTGGAGACCAGACTGTGTGTATATCCCAATACCCCACAATGTGACACTGTCTGTGGGATTGTAATTTTATTCTTTCTCACATACCCTCTCAAATGTCTGTTTTCAGCAAAATATCACATTCCCTCTCACAAGAAAACTTCCAGAAAAACATTGAGTGACAAAACTGAGTTATTCTGACATATGCAAAGGCAGGTACTCACAGACAACTGTATAGGAAAGCTGTATAGGAAAGTGAAATCTTTGCAAGCAAATGAATATAACTAGAAAACATATTGTGTGAGTTAACCCAGACCAATATTGCATCTTCCCTCTCATCAGAAGCCAGTAATTCCTAAGGTTATATATAAGTATATATGCAGAGTAACTATATAAACCTGGAAAGTAAAGAGTAAATTGTTGGGGTAAGAGTTTTGAGAGGTAATAGAGAAGAGAATAACAGTTTACAAATGATCTATCTGATCAGGTAAATTGGGAATACGGTGAGTTCTTATTTGGAAGGTAAGACAGATAAATAAAGGAGCAAATAGGATAGTATATCATTAAAAATATCTACAAAGTCATAAGGTAGAATATTAACTATGCTTTTTTAAATACCTATGATAGATGTAATTCAATTTATATCTTTACATACATACTTCAAATGAAAGTTTCTCATTAAAATGTTACCTCCAAGAGCCTAGTACAACTTAACAAAACCCCTGAATAAGTCATGATACACCCTGTTTTGAGTTATTAGAAAAGGTATTTTAAAGACTTCCTTACAGGGTTTTGAAACTGCCAGTGGTTTTTCTCCCAAAGGTAGAAAGTAATATTCATTTTGGTGAAGAAAGTTTGGCTTTGAAAAGCAGAGTCCAGAGGTTCTTGACATGTAATTAATCTCAATACTTCCTCCTTGAAGAAAATCCTTGCCTGGTACCACAAGACACCAGTGAAGCCTCACAATGAAGGAAACAACCAAGAGTCCCACCTTGCTATGATATCTGGGAAGCACAACAAAGACTGAAATGCCATGATAAAACTAAGGGTATATGAGTGGCTTGCATACCTTTCTAATAAACAACTTTGCAATTAGATTTGAGGCCCAATTAACAAGAGGGGAAATCATTCCAGAAAATGGGAATATACACAGATATCCAGGACTAATAAATTCAGGGATCTTAGAGAAGAATCTTACATCCAGCACATTATTAAAGCATCATTATCCCTGATGAATTTCTTCCTTATACACAATGATAAAAGTAGGCCTCTTCTCTCATCAACATAAATTCACCTGGAAACACTTGGAGACCATTACAAGAAACGACAATCACTCAAAATGTAGAGTTGTATAACCCAGTCTCAACAAATACATCTACAAAATATCTCCCTCATGAAAGGCTCATGAAACGTGGATGGAAAAGATAGTAAGAGTCAGAGGATTAGGAGTTTTCTGTGAGGCTGTTACCAATAATATTAAAAGCCATATCAATCGCGTCTTACCAATCTGTATACCCAAATAGGTGCTAAACAGTGAAAATAAATAGACATGCCAAAGTGGGCATAGGAAACATAATGGGACTTCACTCCTAACCAAAACTTAACATGTAATTAAGGAAAACTGAGAGTGTGAGAAGTGGTCTTTTCTAGGGAAGGACAAACTAACTGGTTACCAAATAGCAAATAATCCATCTTGAAGATATTTGCACAAGTAATATTAGAAAGACTGGACAGGCCAGGTAGTAGTGGCGCACGCCTTTAATCCCAGCACTTGGGAGGCAGAGGCAGGTGGATTTCTGAGTTCGAGACCAGCCTGGTCTACAGAGAGAGTTCCAGGACAGTCAGGGCTACACAGAGAAACCCTGTCTTAAAAAACAAACAAACAAAAAACAAAAGACTGGACAGATTTTATATATATATATATATATATATATATATATATATATATATATATATATATATTTATATGTGTGTGTGTGTGTGTATGCAAATACATATAAACATGTAAAAGCTATTAATTAAAATGTAGATGATGAGAGGTTTTATTCTGCTTTTCATTGATCCTTTGTGAATTTCACATCATAAATCCTAACCCTACTTGTCTATGTATTCTTCCATATCTACTTTCAACCTCCACCACCAAAGAAAATAAAAATAACAATAAAAACAAAAAAGGGAAAAAAGAACACACAAAGAAAACCCATCTTGCTGTGGAAGCTATGATGTGTAATGCAATGTACTCTTTGGTCTAAACAGATTTGATTCCAAATGTTCATTTTAATGAGTTATTAGTCTATATGTATAATATACATATTTGCATATGATATAGTAAAAACATAATGTATATGTAATAATGTTTCTGAAATATATACAAATACAAATACAATGCATATTTGAGTATGTACATATATACAAACTTGCATAGTATAGTAAGTTATATTTATTTGTATTGACATACAAGTCTTTAATAATTAAATTCATTAAACAGACAATATCTGCTTTCCTATTTAAAAATTGCATTCTCATGTTGCTTCAGCAAAAATAACTGATTCAAGTTATTGGATTAAAAATAATGCCTGTACTAAAGTGAAATTTCCCAGGCTAATGAACAATCAACTAATTTCATTTTCCATTCTTATCAATAGCTACATGGTCAATAAAGATCTTACACATTTAGGTACCATTATAAGAGTCTATATGTAAAATAGAAAATATAAAGCCATTTGATTTAACTGAGGATTATAATTATATTCACCTTTAGTATAATATTTTAGTTTGTCTTCATTTTCATTTTTGAAACAATATCACCAGTACCTCAATAAGACACTTTCACAGAAAGTCACACATACGTATATAAATTTTTTAAAAGAGATAAAAAGAATGACAAAGTACAACTTTTATTTTACAAAAGTAACCTACTTAAATGATTATAAATACATTAGAAAACCAGCTACTGGACCACCAACCAAAGAATTCACATGAAGGGACTCATGGCTCTGACCATGTGGCTTTGTTTGACATCAGCAGGAGGAGATATTCTTGGTGGGGAGCACCCTCACAGAGGAGGGAGAGGACTGGAAAGGAGGTTACCAAAGGGGAGACCTGGAAAGGGTAAAACATTTAAAATGTAAATAAAGAAAACATCCAATAAAACAGAAATATGGAAAAAAAGAATGTAATATAGTAAAGACATTACCAATATTAATTAACAATCTGCTCATCACATGACTTGGGGTAGTATTTACTTTAAACATGGACATAAATCACTTACTTTTGTGTAGGTTTACATTTTATTTCCTGTAGAAATACTATAAAGGTGATAGACAACTTGAAATTTATATTATAAATCTTCAATTTTTCAACAGATTTTCTTAGCAACCACACAGATTCATGATCCCCCAATATTGAATGAGGGTTTCTTTTCCCCAACATCTTACCAGCATTTGTTGGGCACTTTTTTTTCTTTCTAGTGTAAGATGAAATCTCAATATAGTTTTAATTTAAATTTCCTTAACTTGTAAGGATGTTGGAAACTTTTAAAGGTATTCCTTAAGACCCACTCAGTAGGAGGGATTACATGCCTGAGAGTGTAACTAACTAACTACCCTTGGTTGGTGAGGTCATTGAGCCTAGAACAGAACCTATTGTTACCACTTCTGAAGTCAGTAAAAATTGTCAGTGCTTCTAATACTTGTTACAGCTACATATTGTATAACTCTCACTTCTTGTCAAAGGAGCTTCTTTTCACAGCAAATGGAGGAAAAAGATCCTCAAGAATTCATGATACAGAGAATAGACCATGTGCTGCTGAACCATAATTGATGATGCACCTACAATACATGCCCATGAAAAGGTACAGGAAAAAGTGTGGAACTGAGAATGAATGTTGGTAAAACCTGGAGGACGAGAGTACCTGCCAAGACGTAGTGTAATCTATATAGAATATGGGTATTTTACTCTGCCCTGGAGTGAGGATTTATTATCAGTGTTACTCCATGGATAAAAATGAATTTTCCCTGTCCTCATAGCTATCAGTTGTAAATAGGTTCTTGTCTAATGGTGTGGGACTTCTACCCACTGGGATTTTTTTTTGGCTTGATCTTATACAGCTCTACATATTTTGAGATTCTTTATGAATTCCTGTGTATGTGACCTGTAGTGTTTGGAAACCCTGTTTAAAATCTTGATACCTTTTAGTTGACATAGTTTTATTGTTTTCATATACAGCTTTTATGTCTTTCTCTTAACGGGCCTAAGTTCCTATAAAAGAGTTTACCACACATCCAGTACTTTAGAGTGATCACTGGAAGGAGTCAATTGGTCTATCTAACTGGCTTATTGTTAACTTCAATAACGGTGAACTGTCATTTTATTTTGAGTAAGAATATCATTATCAGAACACATGAACAGATGGAAATCAACAATGCATCCATGTTCAATGCATCAAGTTGTCTGTGGTGAGACTCATGTGAAAACTCTGCTCTCGGGAAGATGAAGCAAGATAAATATAAATTCCAGGCAAGGTATACTGAGATTCGGTTGTAAAATAGCAACTAATGCTTTAATCCCACAGATACAATACCACTTGAAGCAACATACTGAGATATAAGTTGAAAAAAATCACTTGTGAAAGACATGCACAGAATGCATCCATATGTCAAAAATAAAAAGGGCATCATTTTTAGTTTATCTAAAAAATTAATGTTCAGAACAGTCTTTTGATAGCTATGGTTTTATTTTATTTTATTATTTTATTTCTTTGAAGCAGAAAAGAGTTGGATAAAATGGTCTCTCTTGGATGTATCCTTTTATATAACCCAGCCTGAGTGTTCTCATGATCAATGTTCAATGATCTGTAAAAAGGATTTTTAAATCTGAAAAAAAAATGACTTGAGCCAGATGGACTGGACAGTAATAGAACAATCTCCAAATTACCAAGAAAATAAAAACAAGAGTTAGCAACCCATAGCCTTGACTTAAACATGTCCCCTGCTTTGATAAAAAGGAGAGATGTTTCTGTTCCAGTATTTTCTAACAAGTATAATCATTGTATAACCAATATGAGACAATTGTTCTTAACCATGTGGAACACAATTAATTTCTCAATTATGAAGGAACAGATTGTGATAAGCCTCCCTAACATTTAGGAACAGGAAAAACAGGTAATTGGATTTGCTGTTGCAAAGTTTAAGGAAAATCTTTATTGAGTTTGGTTTTTTATACGTATAGAAAAAGACAAAATAAATTAATGAGTGATTGCAGAGAAAATGGAGAAAGTTATTGTAAAATACAATTTTTCTATATTTAAATATATCCTTTTCAGCCAGTAAACACATCACACATGAAGCCTGGTTGTTGATGATGACAATTTTTATGCCTTAATTTTGCATTCCTTATCATAAAAATTATACTTGATTTTTACATAGTTCAAATTTCAGTGTTTGTGTGTGTGTGTGTGTGTGAGAGAGAGAGAGAAATTTCAGTGTGTGTGAGCGTGTGTGTGTGAGAGAGAGAGAGGGGGGGAGAGAGAGGGAGAGAGAGAGAGAGAGAATATACTTGTGTGGATAAAAGAGAAAAGTTCTCAAGTGTTCAAGGGTCAACTCTTTTGTACCTCCCTGCGTTATCTAACAATGGACCTCAGCTTGTCAGGCACATTGATGCATGCAAGCATCTCTATTATTTATTGAACAATCTCACTAGCACCTATTTTTTTTTAAATCAATTTAAAAGGCAATGAGTTTCAATCCAGACACAAAGCAATTTCATCCCACTCCAACTCTATGGTATCACTGTTGCTCTATTTCACCACTTCATCTTAGACTTGACACCATGGCTGTCTCATTTCACTTGTGTTTTCTCAAATTCTTTAGTTCCCATTTCCTCTTCTTTCATCCATTGACCATCTTCTGGATCTAACTTGAGCAAGTATACTTATACTAACCACCAGTCCATACATATAGGCATATGTGTGTGTACATATGCGTGTGTATGTACTCATATATACATATACACATACACTACACATACACATCATACATATACAGATATACACATATTATTATAGATTCATTATTAATTAACCACAGCACGGGTTGTTACACACCTCAATGGTTTATGTTCCCAAAAGAAAGGCACACATACAGCTTTTGTATTTTCTGCCATAAGTAGCACAATAGCTGAGCAACTGCCTAACCTCCATATTGCTAGAATCGACCTCCTTCGGACAGTTTCGAGTTACTACATACTAGTTTCTCTCTTCCATCGTGGGTGCTTTTAACTCCAATTAGTCAGCCATCTGAGGCCAAGTTCTTGGCCCAGAGCCTGGGCTGCTCTACTTGCTTCTCTCTCCCATGGCAGCTTCTGTGTCTTTCTATGCACTCTCCTAAAGCCTGACTGATCTCCTTTTCCTTCTTCTTCTCCTCCTCCTCCCAGTCCTAAGCCTATGAATTATTTTTTTNTNTNATTATTATTATTATTATTATTATTATTATTATTATTATTATTTTCTTTATTTACATTTCAAATGCTATCCCGAAAGTTCCCTATACCCGCCCCCTGCCCCTGCTCCCCTACCCACCCACTCCCACTACTTGGCCCTGGCCTTCCGCTGTGCTGGGTCATATAAAGTTTGCAAGACCAAGGGGCCTCTCTTCCCAATGATGGCCGATTAGGCCATCTTCTGCTACATATGCAGCTAGAGACTCGAGCTCAGGGGGTACTGGTTAGTTCATATTGTTGTTCCACCTACAGGGTTGCATCCCCCTTCAGTTCCTTGGGTACTTTCTCTAGCTCCTCCATTGGGGGCCCTGTGTTCCATCCATTAGCTGACTGTGAGCATCCACTTCTGTGTTTGCCAGGCACTGGCATAGCCTCACAAGAGGCCGCTATATCAGGGTCCCTTCAGCAGAATCTTGCTGGCATGTGCAATAGTATCTGGGTTTGGTGGCTGATGATGGGATGGATCCCCGGATGGGGTAGTCTCTGGATAGTCCATCCTTTCATCTTAGCTCTAAATTTTATCTCTGTACCTATATCCTTTCATGGTTATTTTGTTCCTTATTCTAAGGAGGAATGAAGTATCCACACAATGGTCATCTTTCTTGGTTTTCTTGTGTTTTGCAAAATGTATCTTGGGTATTCTAAGTTTCTGGGCTAATATCCGCTTATCAGTGAGTGCCTATGAATTCTAAAAATCCCATCTCGATCTTCCTCCACAGTGACTGGTTGCTGAGTTCTTTATTTTCCAATCAGAATCAACTGGGGGCAGGTACCCAGAAGCTACATGCAGACCCTCTAGTGTAAATAGTTTTCTTTGTGAGGAAGGGTACTAATTAGCATTTTAATACAATAAGAAGCATACTAATGTTTAATATTTATATTCATTGTAAATAATTAATAACTAGTATCTACATATGAATGAACATATGCAGTACTTATTTTCTAAACCAGGACATATCACTTAGGAGAAAAATTTCCAATGACATTTATTATCTTTAAAATGACAAGACAATGTTTTTCATGAATAAGTGAAATTTGTAATGTAGAGGTACCATACCTTCTTCACTAGCATCATGCATATGTATCACATCTTCTCCAACAATTTACCTGCTGAGGGAGAATTACATTGGTTCAGTAGCTATGATTAACATGGCAATAAAATAATTTCTTAAACAAATAGCATCTTCGAGATTCTTAAGGCTCCAGAGAATGCAGAGGTCAAGTTGGGTGGAGTTAGTGGGTGGGGACATCCTCGTAGAGATGAGGGAGGAGGTATTGGATGAGGAATAATCAGAGTGGGGACCAGGAAGGGGGGTAACAACTGGACTGTAAGAATGATTTAAGAATAATATTTTTTTAATGGAAAGAAAAAATAAAGGAGTCCTGTGTGTGCAAATACAAGAGTGTTATAATGTGATCATATACTAGGTCCAGATTTAGATTTTTGAAAAAACTTTATAAAACTTAAATAGTCTTCACATAGGTTTATACTTTCCCCAACAGTAAATAATTGTCCTTATTATATACATCATTTCCAGAATTTATCGCAAGTTTTTCCTAATTGATTAAGATATGTATTCTAGTATATTTAATTTTCATTTCCCTGATAGATCAGGGTGATGAAGAGTTTTATACATATTAATTCATCATTTGTGATTCTGCTGAGACTGTCTGATATGCTCATTAGCACAATTATTAATTGATATCCTTTCTGATATTAATTGTAAAGAATTTCATTAAGTATAAATATTAATCTTTGTCTGAAATATAGCTCTAAAGACTGTCTCCCATTCTGTAGCATATTTATTTTTCACTCTACTGATAGTTACCTTCATTGTGTTGAAGTTGTTTTTGTGTATTTGGTTTTTTAATTTTTAATTTCAAACAATCTCATTTGCCAGTCCCTGAGATTACTTACCTTATCTTGTTTATAACTGAAATGTTTTTCATGTGGTCGTCTCCAATAGTCTGTGTTTTACATTAAGGTCTTTGATCTATTTTAAATAATTTTTGTGAAAGGAGATACATAGAGATCTGAATTTTACCTTCTGTACTTAGATACCAAATACAATTAGAATGATTTTTTTAAAGAGGCTAAATTTTGCTTCAAGTATAAATTTTCACAACTTTTTCAAAATTAAGTAACACTAGGGTTACAGATTTATATATTTTATATATAAATACATTCTATATGTGTATAAGTTGCCTTTAATTCAATATAAACTTTAGAACTTTGTGCTACTGTTCTATGAATAAGACTGTAGATGTTTTGATAGATGATATATATAATACATTGGAGGTCTTTTGATGATAAAATCATTTAACAATAGTAATTAATCCAGCCCAAAAGCAAGAAAGATACTTTCATTTTGTAATGTCTTCCTTATTTTTTTTCTTCACTGTTCAAAGTTTTGTACAAAAAACTTTCATATTTGTGGTTGATTTATCTCCAGGTAAGTTTTTATAAGCTATTTTGAATATTAATCATTGCTAAACTTTTTTATTGAGTAATTCTGAAGATCTGTTAAATATCATATCATATTCTGCTATGGAGTAGAGATAGATGATATACTAATATCACTGGTGGTTGTTTTATTTTAATGGAAATTCTTTGTGTTTTTCTCCATTTAGGATGGGATTGGTTATCCGTTTTTCACATATAACCTTGAATATGAGGAACTGTGAGTGTGTTTCTGTCATACTTTCTCTAGCACTTTTAATGATGACATGTTGAATTTTGTCAAAGGCATTTTCTACATCTAGTTAGATGATCATTGTGGGTTTTGTTTCTTTAACTCCAATAAATGACTTATATATTTATTGACTTAAAAATGCCAAGCCATCACTTTACTTCTGTAATCAGGCCAACTTGATTATAGTAGGTAATCCTTTTGACATAGAAAGATACACAAGATTTCTGTGTAGCCTGGGCTATCCTGGAATACAGAATAGAGAGCAGGCTGGGCACAAACTCATGTAGATTTACCTACCACTGCCTCTCAAATGCTGGGCTTAAAGGCTACCACACTGTTCTTTTTACTCTTAAATACTCTTTATAATTTTTTAAAAATACTTTTTTGTTATTTCTAATTTATTGTTTATTTTATTAAGATTTGGATGCTAGATTTGGTTATTTTTGTATTATATTATCAATATTGTCTCTGATTTTAAATATTTCTTCTCCTCATAATTGATAGAGGTTTAATCTATTCTCTTTTAATACTACTCAAGTCACATCATTTACACTGCAGAGGAAACATCAATCAAGTGACAATTAAGGCCATAAAGTGGGATTAAAACTTTGCTAGAAATACCTCTGTTAGAAAATTATTATTAAGAATATAAAAATAGCTAAATTAATAAAGAATAAAAATCAGCAACCTAATTTTCAAAGGCTTTATATCTGAAAAGATTTCTCAAATTACAACATAATATCTACTTATATCTTTAAAAATATAAAATTCTTATAGTTTAAAGAAATAAAAATTAAAACTTTGAGAATTCATATCATCCACACCAGAATACCATAAATCAGGAAAATGATTGAGAGCAGATTAAAATGATTGGAGATGTGAGGAAAGGGGAACTCTGATTTGCTGTTATTGGAAGTGTAAATCGGTGCAAACACTAAGCATATTAGTGTGAAGACTTCTCAAAAAGCTCATAGTGGATACACCATATGAACTAGCCATGGTACTCTTTGTCATATGGCTGAAAGACACAGCATCCTCTTTCTTTTTTTTTTTTTT
>NC_034600.1:18960156-18975845 GCF_900095145.1 Mus pahari
TGGGCCAAGTAGTGGGAGTGGGTGGGTAGGGGAACAGAGGTGGGGGGAGGGGTATGGGAAACTTTCGGGATAGCATTTGAAATGTAAATAAAGAAAATACTAATAATAAAAAAATATGTAATATGTAGTACATAATATACAATATATTTAATATATGTCATACATGATGTATAATGTGTGATGTGTGATATATAATGTATGATATGTACTATGTAAAATGTAATATATAATTTGTAACATATAATTAATATGTAGTTTATAATATTTAGTATGTTATATATACCCTATAATGTGTGTCTGTGACAGGTGATATGTAATATGTAACATAATATATGATATATAGCTTTAACATAAAGTATATAATGATATAAATTTTTATATAATTAAATTAATATCATGTATATTATTAATTATATAATAAAATAATTATAGTTATATATTATATAAAAACTAAATAGTAAGACAATAAAATTAAAATATATAATATGTGATATATATTA
The DNA here is from genome assembly GCF_900095145.1 of Mus pahari. Classification (NCBI taxonomy): domain Eukaryota; kingdom Metazoa; phylum Chordata; class Mammalia; order Rodentia; family Muridae; genus Mus; species Mus pahari. The sequence goes on from NC_034600.1 coordinate 18,960,657, forward strand.
TTTTATTATATATAATTTATATTTTTGAATAAACTTTTACCAGTTGGGTGATAACACTCATTAGTTAGACCATAATAAAGGAACAAAAAACCCATTCCAGCTATGGGAAAATTCCCTTGGATTAGTCTATCAGGGGAAAGAAGCGACTCCCAGAGCACTAAATACTATGACAGTTGACCTTGGTTGCCTGAAAAAACTTGTAGTTAAAACTATATTGCTCCTCCTACTAGGATTTAGATCCTTCAGCTCCTTGGGTCCTTCTCCTAGCTCCTCCATTGGGTACCCTGTGCTCAGTCCAGTGGATGACTGTGAGCATCCAGCTCTGTAATTGTCAGGCACTGGCAGAGCCTCTCAGGAGACAGCTATATCAGACTCCTGTCAGCAAGCATTTATTGGCATCCACAATAGTATCTGAGTTTGGGAACTGTATATGGAATGGATCTCCAAAAGGGACAATCACTGGATGGCCATCCTTCAGTTTCTGCTCCAAACTTTTTCTCTGTATATCTTCCCATGAGTGTTTTTCTTCACCAGATTGAGACAACTTCAGAAATATACAACTAATAAAACTATAGAACTGAATCAGTGATGTCCAATGCTAACTGACAAATTTCTAAGCATACCCTTGTACTAAGCAAGATTCAAGGAACATTTCAGAAGAGGACCCGAATGATGGTAAGAGCCAGAGGATTAACAGGACTTTCTATAATTTTGGCATTGTCTTCATTATGTGACAGTGAAATAACATCCATGAAATCTCAAAAATATGATCAGTCAGACAAGAGTTTCTCAAAGATGATACTGGTTGACATATCAACCTGAATATGGGAAATATCATAAGATTTTACTTAGAAAACTATAGACAACAGTTCTTTAGATAGCTAGAACCATGCTCATCCAGGGACAAGACCTCTGGGAAGTTATCTAATCCTATGTGTTTAACTCTAAACAGAATGTAGGCAAACAACAGTAAGAGCATTCAGCAGGCTATGTTTATATATGAGCACACACAGGCACACATAAACAAACATATATACATATGTATGTAATATATGTAATTTTAAATATATATAAAAAATTATCATAATGTTAAATTAACACAGACATAAATTGCTTGTATAATTATATAACCTTTTTTCTTTTTTAAAAATTTATTTATTTACACTCCATATTGTATTATTTTATTGCCCCCTATTCCTCCTCCTACTGCTCTACATCCCATTCCTCCTGCCCACCCTCCTGTTTCCATATGGATGTCCCCATACCCCATGCTACTTGACCTCCCTGGGGCCTCCAGTCTCTTGAGGATTATGTGCATCATCTCTGAATGAACACAGACCTGACAGTTCTCTGCTGTATGTGCATTGGGGGCCTCATATCAGCTGGTGTATTATGCCTGTTTGGTGGTCCAGTGTTTGAGAGATCTCAGGGATCCATATTAATTGAGACTGCTGGTCCTTTTACAGGGTCACCAAGCTCCTCAGCTTTTTTCAGTCTATCCCTAATTCAACAACAGGGGTCGGCTGCTTCTGTACAATAGTTGAGTGCAACTATCTGCCTCAGAATGCACCCGAGACCTGGGAGGTGAGAGACTCTCAGGAATCAAAGATGAAATCCCCAATAGTAGGGAGAGGAAACATTTAGAGTTTACCTCCAGCAGTAAGACAGGGCATCAAGTGAGGGATGGGGTTGCTTTCCCACAGTTACAACTCTGACTCATAATTTTTCCTGTCTGAAAGAATTACAGCGATGGAAATGGAGAGGAGCCTAAGGAAAACAAGGTTCAGCAACAGGTCCAAACAGGGATCCAGCTCAAGGGCAGGTCCCAAGGCCTGAAACTTACTAATGCTATGGACTGTTCACAAAAAGGGAACTATCATGACCACACTCTGGAAGACCCAATAATTATATAAACTTAAAAAACAAAAATTCTAACACATTATAGAATCATAGTAATGATAATATGGATATAAGCAAAAATTATAGATTTTACTAGGCCATAATTTAATGTCTTCCTGAGTGGAATAACAAAATTTCTCCATCTCTTTGGATCATCATTTATATTAGTCTTCCCATATGAAGGGCAGAGGGGTACATACTAATTTAAGTAGTTCAAACAGCCAATGTGTTCTTCAGGATTACAGTAATTTCTGTGAAATAGTTTCTTTACTTAGATAACTTTGTAATCTAAGGGACACCACATCTCTCACCTGCTACTACAAGCTTCCAATCTTTGGATATGTGCACATGTGTGCACACATACACACACACACACACACACACACACACACACACACAAACAAATATTTAATTTGATCTCAGAGAGAGGTAATTTAGGCATCTTAAGTATACCTTTGTGGAACAATCATGTAAAGTGCCCATTTTTATACCAAATTTCCAGAGGGCTCTGTATCTAACTCATGTAATAGAGAAGGAAATAGTATCTGCAGGTCTCAGCTTCAGTGTTCAATGTTCCACTTCTGTTTTTCCTCCAACATCTAATGTATTCTAGTCTATATCACATGTATGATTTTATTTCAATCTTCTGTCAGGTTTCCTGAAAATCCACATAGTCTATTTTAATCTACTTTTGGTGTCTCCACTTTCCTCATTAACCAGGTAATGCCATTCATATTCAAAAGGACATAGATAGATAGATAGAGATAGATAATGATATGTATATATACAAAATTTAAGAAACTTTCACTGTATATTCATATATATGTATATATATATAGGCATATATGAAAGTTTTTCAAAAATTTCAACTTAGTATCCTGCTGTTATATTTGTGTGTGATTGAATAGATGTATGCATATATATGTGCATTTATTTTGAAGTATATTCCCACATTACATCACATACATTCCAACAGCATGCTCTATTACCCAGGCAGGGATAAACTCATGACAATATTTCTACCCCTTACTCCACAGGACTGTATTTATAGCAAATATACATGCCATTCACCACAGCTATTAACATTAACAAGAGATGTTAAAATATGTTATTTTATATGTACATTTCCAAAAATATGTAGACATTATTATTATACTTTATCATAATGTAAATAAAATTCTCTATAATAAAAGAAGGTAAGGCTATGCTGAAATATACAATATTGAATGAAGAAAATAAAATACCTATGATATTCAGTAATAGGAAACAAATTTTTAATGTAATTAATATATTTAAATATTTTGTCCTACAGAAAACCTCCTATTATTATTTGGAGTGAGGGAGTTGTGAGTAAATGATTGCCTGGCTACATGAGAAGGATCATTTTAAGCAAGGCAAAGCCTCAGACCCATGGAAGAAGGGCCTTCTCTATATGATGAGGTTCAGAGGTATGGAAAAGCCTTTTCTGATCTAAATATGAATATTGACAGTCTTTGGAGAAATGACTATTGTAGATTTTTTTTCCTGGTACGTGTATGACCTGAAGTTGGCTTCCCTACAGAGAATGCTCCAGTTGAGATTAACTAAAAGTCTCCCTTTGATCCAGTTGTAAACCATAAACCTTGACTTCTTATTTATATGTACCTAATAACCCTATAGGCTGCCTCTTTGCTTAACTCTATCTGATAAGCATATGAAATTTGAAAGTGCTGTAGTTTGTCTACATGGTGTAAACCCTCCACTTATGCCTGGTTTCTTATGTGTCCAAGAGTGTGACTTTTGTTCATTCCCTCATTTTCTCCAAGTTAACTGAGTCACTGAAGCTATGTAAAGACATGACATATTATTATTCTACTAAAATAAAGTAGTAATAAAATTATTTCTATTGAAATTCTATAAACATAGATCATGTATCATTGAACCCATCAAAGCAGCAAATCCTAACTAATGCATAGACCTACAGCTAGACAATGTGCAAAGCATGAGAGATTTGCACTCACCACTAAAGGGGATGTCTTCATCAATCCCTTGCCCTGAGGGACAGTATTCAATACAGGCCTGATACAATGAACTCACTGAGACTCTGATGGTATTAACAGCATCCACACAAATTAAAGATAAACAATATCCCAGAATGGAGAAGGGAGAATGGGATCAAAGTCCAAACCCACTGAAGAAGCTTTTTGTGGCTTGAGAAGGAAAATCATTCATTAGTGAATCTACTGGAATATCAACAACACTCCAGGATAGGCCTCATACTCAGAAATAGGTAGTCAATGCAAAATGGACTCCATATTTTATGTTTACATGTGTTTATTTTGAATGAAGGAGATGGTGGGTATATTATTGTTGTTAGCAAAGTGTAAAAACTTAACCTTGGGTAGGTAGTTAAGAGGGAGCATCAAGGAGGTGTTAGGAGATCAGAAAGAATCAAAATATACAGTATATAATTTTAAAAATAAAGTGATATTTTACTGTCTGGGTAGTAAATGGGAAGTATTATTGATATATAGAAAACATTTTTGCTTTGACTAGATATTAAAAAGGAGTGTGTGGTGGAGGAAGATACCTATGAACTACTGACAAAATTTTATATAAATAAAATTGATGACAATAAGAAATTCCATTTTACAACATTTATTTATCTAATAGCCAAAGCAAAAATCACTACAGATGCCTTAATAGTTCTCACAGGGCATAAATCACTGGAAAATTTCAAAGTTGTTTATTCATAATCCTGTGAAGCTTGTCTATTATAAGCTAAAATTCAATATTAAATTAAAAGTAATGCCTTAAGGTTGTTATAAATATCAAGAGGCTAACGCCAACTGATGAATAATATTGAGACAAAATAAAGAAATTTACAGTATACATTGAGTTATCAAATCTCTATGTTAGAAATAAGGTCTCTCTGGAGATAAATGAGAGATGAGGCCTGGGGTTCATTTCTCATGGATGCGAATACTCACTGACTGAAACTAGATTATAATGCGAAATGCATGCTTAGTTATAAAGTTGAGTCAAATGAAGCTAAACTGTCAAAAGGATGTTATTTTGAGGCAAATTAAGAAAACAGGTCAAGTAAATATATTACAAAGTTTATACAAAAGAAAATAAGTGAGAGTCTCTGAGGTGAGTATATATTTAGCAATAGGATTTTTTCCATTTTTTTATTATTATTATTTTCTTTATTTACAATTCAAATGCTATCCCGAAAGTTCCCTATACCCTCCCCCTGCCCCCGCCCCTGCTCCCCTACCCACCCACTCCCACTACTTGGCCCTGGCCTTCCCCTGTGCTGGGTCATATAAAGTAGCAATAGGATTTTAAATTTTAAGTTTTATCCAATAAAAAATTTATTTCTGATTCACAATATTTCCATTTCACAATGTTCAAGTTTATGATAAAAATTTTATCTGCCCCCAGATCCCCTGTGGTAGGAATTCAGGCAGTAGTGAGCAGCTTAGTTAGTTTTCTGTAATAATATTTATTTATATATTTTGCATCCCAATCACAGCTTTCCATTCTTCATCTCCTCTCACTCTGTCCAATTCACCTCGCCTCACTCCCATGTTCCCTTTTTACCCTTTACCTCAGAAAATTGGAGGCCGCCTATGGATATCACCCAGCCTTGAAATATCAAGTTTCTGTAAGACTAGGTGCAACTTTGTATATTAAGGGTACACAAGCCATCCTAGTTAGGTGAAAGGGATTCAAAGGTAGTCAGAGACAACACCCACCCCCCACTCCTCCTTTTGGAGTCCCACATGGAGATCCAGCTGCATAACTCTTACATATATGAAGATTGGTGAATTCTGTCCCATGTGTGTCATCTGGTTGGCAGTTTATTCTCTGAGAGCCCTATGGGATGAGTTTAGTTAGTCTTGTAGATTTTCATGTGGTGTCTTTAACCTCTCTGGTTTCTTCAGTCCTTCCTCTCCTTCTTCCACAGAATTACTCATACTCTAATTAATATTTGGCTGTGGGTCACTGCAGTAGTTTACATTTAATTGTTGGGTGAAGCTTCTCTGATGACATTTTTGTTAGGCTTGTTTCTCCAAGTACAGTGTCAGGTTAGGGTTCCCTCTTGTGGATCTCAATCTGAGCCTGTCATTGGTTGTCTCCTTCCTCAATTCTGTTCCATCTTTTACTCCTGCATACCTCATGGGGAGGACAAATTATGGGTCTATGATACTGTGGCTAGGTTGGTATCACATGTTTTTTCCTTTGGAAGCCTTGCCTGATTACAGGAGATGGCCAGTTCAGACTCCATATTCCCTGTTGGAGATACACCACATAAAGCTCAAGATGCCTGGGACCCCTGATGACAAGGAAGAAAACCTGCTGGGGATACTCTGTCTCAGAGTTTGAGTCTATGGCCTCTTTGGGGCCCTAGTATGAGTACTGAGAGGCCCCAAGGCCTGCTTCTTTAGTGCAATCACCTCATAATGTCATTCTACAACTATTCTTAGTACTTATCATTCTCCTTATCTATTTGATGCTCCTTCTCTTCCCTCCTTTCTTGATTAAACTGTATTTGGTGACCTGGAAAGTCCTAGTAGGAGCCCGCTTGATATCCAGAAACTAGATGTTACCAATAATATTAAAGTGAATGACATTCATAAATTCAAGAGAAATGTATGTTACAGTCATTCGCTCAAAGTGGAAATGAGAGTAACCTAGAGTGGCAGAGATGAGTAATTCTGCAGCTGTTTTCCCAGTCTTAATCTCAATTCTGTATAATAAAAATAGGACATTTTTACCATAAAATTGAGGATGGAATAACATAAAGATATTTCTCAGAAAGGTAGCAATGGATCCCTTAAGTTGAGGAAAGAGATGGCAGCCTCCTAAGAATTCTCCACACAGGTTAGGTGAAGATGTGTTTGTAGACTGCCAGATAGGGTCCAAAAATTACAAAGATTGCAGGGTCAGCAGTAGGACCACACGTTTGTTCTTTTATGAAACCACACTGTCAGTCTTTGTAACTGCAATACTTCTGCCCTGACCTCACCAGAAACTGGAGGTCAGGATATTAAAAAAAAAGGAAAAAGTGCTTGCTGTAACACTTTTATGTTTGAGATTGTATAGTTCCTTTTTTTTCTGTTCTAAATCTATATTACTCTGTGTCACAAAAAAAGCATGTTTGCAGAGGAAAATAGTGAAGCACTTACACACCCGTTATGAACTTTACAACCCAACTTTCTTGTATGGTTTCAATAAAAGACTGGGGCTGAGTCAAGTCTGGGAGCACACTCACTCCCAAGTTCAAGGGCTCACACTCCAAAGAAAGACAGCCTGCCAGTATTGTATCTCAATTGTGTGTTTTCTTATTCACCTACCAAGTATTCCTAGTCCTTGATGACTCTTGTCGAGGCTGGACCTCAGCAATTCCCCATTGCTAGAAGTTTCAGCTAGGATAACTCTCATAGATTCCAGGGAGTTTCCTTTGGCCTAAGTTTCTAACTTGTCCCAGAGATTCTCCTCTGTACAATTGCTTTGACTCTCCCAGTAATCTCACTCCACAACATCATTCCTGCTCCTATCTCCCCCAACCTTCCCAACCCAGTCTGTTTGCTCCATTCACCCTCAATATGTAACCTACTTCTCAGTGAGATTTAAGATTCTCCTCTTGATCTCTCCTTGTTCCTTAGTTTCTTTGAGTCTGGGGTTTGTGGTATGATTGTACTGTATTCCATCACTAATATCCACTTATATGTGATTATGTACTATGTTTGTATTTCTGTCTTTGTGATAACTAGCTCAGGTTGATCTTTTCTAGTTCCATCCACTTGCCTGAAAATTTCACGATGTCATTTTTTGTTTCTTCTCCCCCACCCCCATGGCTAATACTCTATTGTGTAAATTTACTATAATTTTTATTCATTATTTGTTTGAGGGACATATTTATTGGCTGTTGTTGTTGTTGTATTGTTGTTGTTTCACTTTCTGGCTGCTACAAATAAACTACTATGAACATAGCTGAGCAAATAAATGTCCTTGTGGTATGGTAGAGCTTCCATTGGATGTAATACCAGAAGTTTTATAGCTGGGTCTTGGAGTAGATCTATTCCCAATGTTTTGAGAAACTGTGAAATTGACTTTCCCAGTGGTTGTATAAATTTGCAATTCTACAAGCAATGAAGAAGTATTCCTTTTGCTCTATATCCTTGATATCATCAGTTGTCACTTGAATTTTTGATATTAGCCATTCTGACAGATATAAGATGGAATCTCAGAGTTGGTTTGATTTGTATTTCCCTTATATCTAAGGATATCAAACATCTCTTTAGGTTTTTTTTATCAGATACGAGTAATTCCTGTGTTGAATTCTCTGTTTAAATCTGTACTTTATGTTTAATTAGTTATTTGTTGATGTCTTGCTTGTTAATTCTTTATCTATTTTGTATATCAGCCTTCTTTCAGATGTGGTATTGATGAAAAATATTTTTCCCATTCTATATGCTGATATATTGGCCTTTAAACACTTTCCTTTGCCTTACAGAAGCTTTTTGCTTCATGGGTTTCCATGTATTTGTTGATCTTAGTGCCTTAGCTTTTGGTTTTCTATTCAGGAATTTGTCTCCAGTGCCAATGTGGTCAAGGATATTCCCCACTTTTTCTTCTCTTAGGTTTAGTGTATCGAGTTTGATGTTGAAGTCTTTGATCCATTTGGAATTGAGTTTTCTGCAGATTGATGGACATGAATCTATTTGCACTCATTATAGGCAGACTACAGTTAGACCAGCACCAATTGTTGAAGGTGCTTTCTTTTATCTATTGTATGCTTTTGGCCTCTTGGTCAAAAATCAAGTGTCCATATATGTGAGAATTTATGTCTTGTTCTTCAAATCAGTTTCATTGACTTGGATGTTGTCATGCCAATACAATGCAGTATTTGTTACTGTTGCTCTGTACTATAGCTTGAAATTCAGAATGCTGATACCTTTATAAGTTAGTCTATTGCACAAGATTTTTTAAGTATTATGGATAGAATTTTAAGAGACAGCATATCTTCTAATCAATCATAATCTAATTAGCAAAATGATATAGATTGAATAGCACATAAGCAGAAGATATCTAATTCACTCATTGCTAAAGGCCGTGAAGCTTTTTAAGATGTACCTTCAGTATTGGAATCTGTTGTTAGCCAATGCCATATCATTTTGTAAAATGCTCCATGAAATCCTACTATTATAGATGTTTTCTGACATGCACATAGAAGCATGCAAGAAAAAATTTAAATGACATTGCCTAACTATAAATCGACAATGCCTCTTCTAAATTACTGAAATACAGAATAACAAATAAAAACCCTAGTGCCAAGAAATAGTTGTTTCTTTTGGTGTTGTTGATTTAAGAGTTTCCATAGTTCCAGTGTACCAAAGGCTCCAAGTGGCCCTGAAGTACTTGATGATAAAATCCTATTGGAAAAATATTGAATCTTAGAACATGGGGAAATTAACTGGGTACCTTCTGGGAAGCTATTTCTACCACCTAACTTTCAAATAGCTAGAAGGGTCTAAAGAAGGTACTGGAGGAGAATAGCATTCTTTAACATTAAACTATGGTTGTAGAAATCCATAGGCCTTAGAGGTTACCCTCTATTATCACCTTGCTAAATGGTTCCAATATCAATCTGACTCCTAAAAGCCTACTATTATATGCAAAGAATAAGAATGTGTACCAGCATCATACTGTTTGTTTATATCTTATTGTCTAAACCCACTGTGTCACTGTAAAGTGATCATTGAAGAAGAGGACCTGAAATATTATAAAATATAGAAATCTAGAAAGACTATAAGAAAGTCATCTTTTCCAAGATACAGATGAACACTTACATGTTCGTACTCACAGTGGTGGTAACAGCAATGCAGAATAACTAAAAAGCTCAATTCAGACAAGTCACAGCTTTGACAGAAGAGGTAGACATGTATGCCTACTCTTCCTTACAAATTTGTTGTTGATTTATCATTTCTAGGGGAGAAAATTTTTTCTTTGGAATATTGTCCCTTCATTGGTTAACACAGAATATTTGATAGCCACCCATCCAAGAGTGTATGTGCAAAAATAAAGTGTATTGATGGAAGAAAATTGGTGACTCAAATTTTACCCATAAAGGGGATATGGATCCAGAGTAGTTGGAGAAGTGTAATAAATATAGTCAAAATACTTGGTATGAACTTATGGTTGAACAAACATAATTTCTGAGGAATGAAAAATAAGCAAATTAATAAAATATTACAGAGCAAAACAGTAATGATAATAATGATAATAGCAATATGCATGATAAAAATGCTGGAGAACATGTAGAGAAAGCAGAATGCAGCTAATGCACTTTCAATGGTAATGCAAATTAGGGAAGCCACTATGGAAATCAGTATGGAAAATCCAGAATAATCTAAAAATAAATATATGAGTGATCCATCTATACTACTACTTGTCTTGTATCCCAAATGCACAAGATCCTATTAATAGGGAGATATATAACAATGTTAAGTGTTACTCTATTCATGTTACCTGATAAACTATTTAGATGTTCATTAGCTGAAGAAGGTATAATGAAAATGTGGCATAGATTAAAAATGGAAGTCACAGTTGAATGTATGGCCCTAAAGAAATTATATTTAGTGAGGTAATGCAAACATGGAAAAACAAAACTTACTTGTTTCCTCTCATCTGTGGTTTCAGGCTACAAATCTGCAAATATAAGTGTAGCACATAACCTACACCAAAGGTTGCTTTTGTGTATAAGAAATAGAGATTATACAGAAAACTACAAATTGTAATTACAGACATTAACAGATTGTGCAAAATTCAACCCTCCAAAAATTCACCAAAAAGACAACAACTACATGTCAAACTTAGGGAATATCATTTAAAAAGTTGATGAAAGGTTATACGAACCAGTAAACCAGTAAATCTGTTGATAGGTTTAGTCTAATCTGATGATAAGAAAGCTATAATGGCGATACCTCAATAATACGACTGACTAAGGTAGATCTGAAAAAATGTAGTAGAAATGCTAATGTGAAAGGGGGAAAGTCTTTTATGTCCACACTTCTAATCAAAGAAGACAGACAATTAATGACTATTGAGAGAGAAATTAGCCTTTCCCAGGGATGAGCTCACATGGTGAACACGGAATTCAAATACACACAATCTGAACTAAACAAGATCAGTAGGATGCATTTGTGTGTGTGTGTGTGTGTGTGTGTGTGTGTGTGAGTGTGTGTGTGTGTGTGTGTTTGTGTGTGTGTTTTCAGAGGAAAGTGATATAATTACATATCATTTTAGTAACTGATTTTTTTAAATGAAAGCATATTCACATGGCTTCCACTTGATGATTGTCAGAGAGTTCTACCACTTCTTTTATTTTCTGTGCACTTGAAAATTAAGCTTACAAATTCAGAGGTTATAATATTTTCTGAATTTGCATAGTTTAATAATTTATAAGGTCATATGTCTGGGAATTTTGCTTGTATAATTATATCCTTAGATTTAATTTTGTATTAGTCTTTATTTTTCCTGTTTATTTCTTTCCCTTTCAGTTCTTTTTGCAATATACTACATCTCTATTCCAAGAGTGAAGGTGTATCCCTTAGTTACTGCTACTTTCATTTTTGTAAATGTATATGGTAAAAGAAAGTAACCTTAATTATTTATCCAGTAGTAACGTAATAAGAGAAATAGAGAGATATTAATATTATTAATGTCTTTAAATATATTTCATAGTTTATAACTCAAAGTGGTATAAATGCATACTACAGCTCATGCAAGAGTATGTTTATATGTTCCCAAGACAAATCTTGTTCTTTCAGAAATTATAACAAAATTAGAAAGGAGTGTTTAACTTGAATTGGATTAACATTATTAAATCCCCCTTAATTAATGTTAGCAAAACATTTTTTCTTAGTTTCTGTAGTATAAAATATATTTTCCTTTTATATGCATCTCTGATTTTTCCTTACTATGCTATAAACAATTACATCACAAAGTAACAAAACCCACTAAACAGTGGATGCATACCCATCACTACTATATAGAATAAAAATTAAAAATGAACACAGTTAGCTTTACTGACTAATTTCGAAGGGCAGTACCCTAAGGGATCAACACTGTTCATCACTATCCAGATTTCTGGTACATCACCAGTGTATTCATTGGCATATAGAAAAAGCCAGCATGTTTAAAAGTTGATTTCTTTTTCAGAAGAAGAAGCAAAGTAATTTAAATATATTTTGTGTTTCATCTTTGTGGTCACCTGAACTATCAAAAAAACCTTAACCTTTAGAAGTTAGAAATGCTTATACAAAGGTACCCGTAACTCTCAGTTTCAAATTCATAGGTTATAAAAAGCATTTATATTTATAGAAATCATGTCTTAACTAGACAGAAAAACAACTATTGGCATTTTATACTCATTTTAATATTGTCTAAACATTGTGCATTTGTGCTTTTTATCCAGAAATTAACATAACTAAAATATTCCAATATATTTGTAGATGAAAATGTTGGTTTCTTCCTTTTTAAATTATTATTTTTCTGATACCAGAGTCAAGTGATGAAAATATTTTGGACAGTTTGAGTTACTTTTATATGTGTTCTCACATGTCAGTGAAGACATTGAAGGCAAAAAGCATGAAGAGGGTTTTTAAAAGTCCATCACAATTTAAATATTTCTGACCTGTGGCTCTGTATTTCTCATTCATTTTTATGAAGTCTGTACTTAGTATGACTTTTGTAATACTTGGTTGCTTCCAAAGGCACTTGATACCATTAAAATGAAGACAGACACATACATGTCTATATATGTTTTATATGTATAGTTGCCATTGTTTCTATGAGAATTACCCATGTTTACACATTAAACCCTGTTTAAAATAGGAAACTAAAGGAAGGAAAGTATACCTAATACATAAATCAGGTATCTTGTTAATATATGTTCAATGCCAGTTACTAAATATTCAGTTTCTGATTAGAATGAATTGGGCTACTCAATATCATCATCTTTATTGTCACTATTATCACAGAGAAGTTCAGGGAGGGGCAACATGTTAAATGCAGTGAATAAAATATTAATATAAAAATGAAATTTCTAGTTGTTGAGTTCCTGAATAGTATACTAAACTGTAATGTTTATCAGAGTCTCAATTCATAAGTTACTGATTATCTGCTTGAATTTTTGTCCCATTGGCATAAATTCTATGATAAATCTTTACAATATACTTGGTTAATATTTTTCAGTTTAAGCTGCTATGTATGACCTATTGAGCTCATGTACAATGTATGAACTTACAAATTGGCAAAGATCAATTCAAAATGATATCAGAGAGACCATTATAAAAAAAGACACTAATTATGCTTCTTATAAAATTATAATGACTAGAAATAGAAACTTTTTTAGACAGAGTGATATATCTTGCTACTATGAATCAGAAAATTTCGCTAATTATTTAAGTAGGCCATACACAGAATAGATTTGCTCACAAGGTGTCCTAGAATATCTGTTGCTTAAGATGTGATACCACATGTGGAGAAGTTTGGTCACCAATGCTTTCATAGTTTAGATTCCTAAGAGAATATACCAAATGTGTGAGGGAAATTTCCTGAACATTCACAAATATGAGATTATAGAGAATTGTATATACCTTTAGTTCTCATTTATTTCCTAAATGTCACTCTAATATCTAATTGGCTTGCATGCAAATCCAACTGGTGATATCATGCCCTAATAATAATATAAAACATGATCTCAAATAGTCTGATAGAGCTATTAACCACATTTTAGGGGATAAATATGTCAAGGGAATTTCTTACATTATTACTTATTTGAATATATTTAACTGTAATGGGAATCCTAAATTTTTGTAATTTCTAAATTCCCCTTACAAAATTATAATGAATGATACCTTTAGCTCTATACTTAAAACTTCCTATAATAACTATGTTTATAAATATACATATACAGTTTAAATGAAATTTACTGAGGTGATTATGTTCCCTTTAAGAAACAAAGAGTATGTAGCAAATACCTCAACACCCAATATGAGAATTCCTCCCTCAAGTTATTGATTAGTATTATCAAAGAGATTTCCAAAAATTTACAGATCATTAGTATTGACCTTAGCTGGCCCTGCCCCAAAGACTGAAGTTAAGGCTCTTCTGCAGAAGACTTATGAGCTTTAGAAACAGGATCAGATTCTGAGCCTCCTTCTGTGAACCGTCTTTTTTTATTATTAAATCTTTTTATTGATTCTTTGTGAATTTTCCATCCTGCACCCCAATCCCCATCCCTCCATATCCGCCCTCTGTGCTTGCAAGTTCTTCCCACAAAAAGAAAACAACAACAACAACAAATCTTGTCATAGAAGCCACAGTGTGTCCCAGTGTTCTACAGAACAAAAATGTGTCATGCAAGCTTCCAAAGAGGGAAAGTAAATGGAATTTGTAAAAAAGAACAATTTAATTTTTAGGAGAAAAGTTGCATATTCCTAGTTTGCCTTTAAAGAAAAAAAAATAAGCAAAATGTTTTCACATAAGAGAAAACATTTCAGTTTACTAATGAACAAATGGTCCTCAATGTTTATCAGGTAGCACATTGTTAGTGGAGATTATTAATATTTTCTAGATCTACATAGTGATATGTCCGTGTAACCTTAACATTCCAGAAGCTGAGGCAGCAAGATCACTAAGTTCAAGACCACCCTGAACTTTACATTGAGACTCTGTACTTGCAAGGGAGGGAATCTTTATAGTTAGCAAAACTGGCATAACACTGCTAAATTACATCTAATCCTCTGTATTGTTGGGTAAATATGTAATTATGGAACTGGAGCACTTTGTCTGTTTTTTCAAGAACCAGCATGGCTCTCTTACAGATGACCTGATTTTGGTTCCCAGCATCTAAGTAGACTGCCTCACAATAAATAATCTAATTCAGGGGATCTGACCCCAGGGCTTTCTTATGCACCTGCTCTCAAATAATATTACATTCCCCTACCCAACACACAAAATTTAAAAAAATAAAATTTTAAAAGAGAGAGAGAAAAAAAACAAAGAAACACTTTTTATCTCTTGTTTCTCTTTTGTGCTTGCTCTTCCTTCTTGCCCCCTGTCCCCTCACCCCTTCCCCATTCCCTTCTTCCCTCCGTCCCCATTCCCTTTTTCCTTCTCCATGTGCTCATGGCTGACCTCTTCTCTTCTCTTCTCTTCTCTTCTCTTCTCTTCTCTTCTCTTCTCTTCTCTTCTCTTCTCTTCTCTTCTCTTCTCTTCTCTTCTCTTCTCTTC
>NC_034600.1:18976090-18986615 GCF_900095145.1 Mus pahari
TCTCTCTCTCTCTCTCTCTCTCTCTCTCTCTCTCTCTCTCTGCCTCTACTATGCTCTTAACTCCCCTCCCTATGCCCTGAGTAAACTATTCTATATGAAAATAAAAAAGAAACACTTTTTATTCTTATTAATTATTTTATTTCTTTGCATTTCAGCCTTTGTACTCTTCCCAGTAACCCCCTACAGTTCCTAAGCCCATTCCTCCTACCCCTTATCTCTGAGAGGGTGGTCCTCTCCCAGTATTCCCCTTCCCTGTGGCCTCAGATCTCTTCAAGATTAGTTGAATCTTGAGTCTTCTTGCTCTGAGGCCAGAACAGGAAGTCCTCTGCTATATATGTGCAGAGGACCTCAAAGAAGTCTGTGTATGCTGCCTGGTTGATGGCCCTGTCTGTGAGATCTTCCAGTGGTATGGGTTAGATGAGATTGCTGGTCTTCTTATGTGGCCACCATCCCTTTAAACTCCTTTAATCCTTCCCCTCCTTCCTCTATAGGGGTCCCTGACTTCAATCCAGCATTTGAGTATAAGTATTTGCATCTGTCTCAGTCAGCTGAGCTGGTGCCTCTTAGAGGACAGTCATGCAAGGATCCTCTCTGTAAACATATTATGGCATCAGTACTAGTGTTCAACTATCGTGATCTTCCTTCTCCATATGACATGGATCCCAACTTGGCCCAGTCACTGGAAAGCCTTTCGTTCAGTCTCTTCTCCATTTTGGTCCCTGAAGTTCTTTTAGTCATGCTAACCCTGTCTCTGGACTTGGGGCCCAGTCTAGCTACTGAATATGGACTCTGAATTCCCTCTTCATACTACTGAGCATTTTGGTGAAGGTCACCTTCAATTAGTCCTGAGAACCTCTCACTTCCCAGGTTTCTGGTACTTTCTAAAGGGTCCCCTGACTCCCACTCCCAGAAGCTGCATATTTCCATTCATTCTTCTGGTCCTTGGTGTATCTCCCCTTTCCTACCCACCACCCATACCTGACCCTGTTCCCCTTTTCCACTCCTCTTCCCCTTTCCCATCCATGTCCCTTCCTCCCTCTGTGTTCTATGAGCTTTCCATTTCCCCTTCTATGTGGGATTGAAGCATACTCACTTGGGAGTTTCTTTTTATTAAACTTTTTAGGGTCTGTTAGTTGTATCATATGTATTATTCACTTATCAATGAGTATATATCATGCATATCTTTTAGGGGTCTGGGTTGCCTCACATAGGATGATATTTATATATCGAAAGAGTTGAATCCATTTGCCTGCAAATTTCAGGATGTCCTGTTTTTTAATAGCTGGTTAGTATACAATTGTGTAAATAAACCACATTTTCTGTATCCATTCTTTCTTTAAAGGACATCTATGTCATTTCCAGCTTCAGGCTATTACAAATATGGCTGCTACCAAAGATTGTGGAGCACAGGACCTTATGGTATGGTGGAGCAGCTTTTTGGTATATTCCCAGGAGTGATATAGCTGGGTCTTTAGGTAGAATGATTTCCAATTGTCTGAGAAATCACCAGACTGATTTCCAGAGTGGTTGTACCAGTTTGCAATCCCACCAGCAATGGAGGAATGTTGCTCTTTCTTGACATCCTTGCAGGCATATTCTTTCCCTTGAGTTTTTATCTTAGCCATTGAGATTGGTGTAAGGTTGAGAATCAAGGTCATTTTGATTCACATTTTCCTGATGACTAATGTTGTTGAATATTTTTTAAGTACTTCTCAGCCATTTAGTATTCGTCATCTGAGAATTTTCTGTTTAGCACTGTACCCCATGTTTTAATTGGGTTATTTAATTTTCTGGAGGCTAACTTCATGAGTTCTTTATACATTTTGGATATTATCTTTTTATCAAATGTGGGTCTAGTGAATATTTTTTTTTCCAATTTATAGGTTGCTGATTTGTTACACTATATAAAAAAATAATCAAAGGGGAAAGTTAGATGATGATCTCATTAGATGCTGACAACAGTCAACATCAATATAAGTGAAAGAACCTAGACACAATCCTACTACACTCAGGGACAAGAAGAGTCTGACCATTATCTTCCTATCCAATATAGTAGTTGAAGTTCTAACTAGAGGAATAAGACAACAAAACGTCATTAAAGGGATGGAAATTGGAAAGGAAGAAGTTACGGTATCATTATTTGCTGATGATTGGGTAGTATATTTAATTGACCGCCAAAATTTCACTGGAGAGCTCCTACAGCTAATAAACAACCTCAGCAAAGTGGCAAGATATGAAATTAAGTAGAAAAACGAGTAGGCTTCCTTTATGGAAATGACAAACAATCCTAGAAAGAAGTTAAGGAAAAATGCCCTTGCCAATAGTCACAATTAATATAAAATATCTTGGTGTAACTCTTTTATTATTATTATTATTATTATTATTATTATTATTATTATTATTATTATTATATTAGATATTTTCTTCATTTACATTTCAAAGGTTATCCCGAATGTCCACTATACCGTCCCCCTGCCCTGCTCCCCTGCCCACTCACTCCCACTTCTTGGCCCTGACATTCCCCTGTATGGGGCATATAAAGTTTTCAAGACAAAGGGGCCTCTCTTCCCAATGATGACTGACTATATATGCAGCTAGAGACACGAGCTCTGGGAGTACTGACTAGTTCATATTGTTGTTCCACCTATAGGGTTGCTGGCCCCTTTATCTCCTTGGGTAATTTCTCTAGCTCCTCCATTGGGGTCTCTGTGTTCTATCCTATAGATGACTGTGGGCATCCACTTCTGTATTTGCCAGACACTGGCATAGCCTCACAAGAGGTAGCTATATCAGTGACTTTTCAGCAAAATCTTGCTAGCATATGGAATAGTGTCTGCGTTTGGTGGCTGATTATGGGATGCACCCCCAGGTGGGGCAGTCTCTGGATGGTCCATCCTTTCATCTTAGCTCCAGACTTTGTCTCTGCAACTTCTTTCATGGGTATTTTGTTCCCTATTTTGGGGAGGAATGAAGTATCCATGTGTTGGTCTTCCTTCTTAATTTTCTTGTGTTTTGGAGATTGTATCTTGGGTATTCTAGGTTTCTAGGCTAATATCCACTTAGAAGTAAGTGCATATCAAGTGACTTCTTTTGTGATTGGGTTACCTCACTAAGGATTATATCCTCCAGATATATCCATTTCCCCAAGAATTTCATAAATTCATTGTTTTTAATAGCTGAGTAGTACTCCATTATGAAAATGTACCACATTTTCTGTATCCATTCCTCTGTTGAGGGACATTAAATAGGGCAGCTATGAACATAGTGGAGCATGTGTCCTTATTACCAGTGGGAACATCTTCTGGGTATAAACCTGGAGAGGTATTGCTGGATCCTCTGGTAGTACTATGTCCAGTTTTCTGAGGAACCACAGACTGATTTTCAGAGTGGTTGTAAAAGCTTGTAATCCCACCAGCAATGGAGGAGTGTTCCTCTTTCTACAGATCCTTGCCAGCATCTGTTGTCCCCTGAATTTTTTATTTTAGCCATTCTGACTGGTGTGAGGTGAAATCTCAGGGTTGTTTTGATTTGGATTTCCCTGATGATTAAGGATGTTGAACATTTTTTCAAATGCTTCNCAGCCCTTTGGTATTCCTCAGTTGAGAATTCTTTGTTTAGCTCTGTACCCCATTTTTAAATGGGGTTATTTGAATTTCTGGAGTTCAGCTTCTTGAGCTCTTTGTATATATTGGAATCATTTTTGTTGTTTAAGTTGGGATTCTGTTCTTGTGGCTGTTTTCTTTTGGTTTTGTTGAGGGATTACTCTCATGCTTTTTCTTGGGTGTAGTTTCTATCTTAGTGTTGGTGTTTTCCCTTTATTATCCTTTGAAGGGCTGGATTCTTGGAAAGACGTTCATGAATTTGGTTTTGGCATGGAATACTTTGGTTTTTCCATCTATGGTAATTGAGAGTTTTGCTGAGTATAGGAGACTGGGCTGGCATTTGTGTTCTCTTAATGTTTGTATAACATCTGTCCAGGATCTTCTGGTTTTCATTGTCTCAGGTGAGAAATCTGGAGTAATTCTAATAGGCCTGCCTTTATATGTTACTTGACCTTTTTCTCGTACTGCTTTTAATGTCCTGTCTTTATTTGGTACATTTGTTGTTCTGATTATTATGTGTCGGGAGGAATTTCTTTTCTGGTCTAGTCTATTTGGAGTTCTGTAGGCTTCTTTTATGTTCACGGGCATCTCTTTCTTTAGGTTTGGGAAGTTTTCTTCTATAATTTTGTTGAAGATATTTGCTGGCCCTTTAAGTTAAATATCTTCATTCTCATCTACTCCTATTATCCGTAGGTTTGGTCTTCTCATTTTGTCCTGAATTTCCTGGATCTTTTTGCATTTTGCATTTTCTTTGATTGTTGTGTCCATGTTCCCTATGGAATCTTCAGCACCTGAGATTATCTCTTCCATCTCTTGTATTCTGTTGCTGGTGCTCACCTCTATGGTTCCTGATTTCTTTCCCAGTGTTTCTATCCCCACAGTTGTCTCCCTTTGGGTTTTCTTTTTTGTTTCTATTTCCATTTTCAGATCCTTAATGGTTTTGTTCAATTCCATTCCCTGTTTGGTTGTGTTTCCCTGTAATTCTTTAAGGGATTTTTGTGTTTCTTCTAGATGTTTAGCAGTGTTTTATTGTAATTCTTTAAGGGATTTTTGTGTTTCTTCTAGCTTTTTAGCAGTGTTTTCCTGTAATTCTTTAAGGGATTTTTCTGTTTCTTCTAGCTGTTTAGCAGTGTTTTCCTGTAATTCTTTAAGGGTATAACTCTTAACAAGCAGAGATCTGTATGACAAGAACCTTAAAATCAGGAAGAAAGAAATCAAAGCAGACCTCAGATAATTGAAAGATCTCTCATGCTCATAGATTGGAAGGATCAATATAGTGAAAATGGCCATCTTACCAAAAGTACTGTACAGATTCAAACCAATCCCCATCAATTTGTAAGATAAATCCCAGATGTGGAAACAGTGATTCTCAACTTCATATGGAAAAACAAAAGACTCAGGGTAGCCAAAACAATTCTCTACACTAAAAGATCTGGGGTAATCACCATCTTAAACCTCAAGATATTCCAGAAAGGAATAGTGATTAAGACCATATGGTATTGGTACAGATAGACAGGTTAATCAATGGAATAGGATCTAAGACCAATAAATAAACCCACATACCTATGGATTTTTGAGATTTCACAAAGAAGTCAAATCCATACAGTTGAAAAAGGAAGGCTCTTCAGCAAATGGTGCTGGTCTTACTGTAGAAAAAAAATCTTCCCCACTTATCTTCTATTCGGTTCAGAGTATCTGGTTTTTTTGTTTGTTTCTGTTTTTGTTCTGTTTTGTTTTGTTTTGTTTTGTTTTTTGTTCTTTGGAGGTTCTTGATCCACCTGTACTTGCACAAATTAATCCATATTTATCGTATTGTACCCAAGCCAGTTCATTAAACCAGCATAATCTGTAACTGAACTCTAAAAATGTGTCCATATATTCACAGATAAGAGATTTATCACTTCTCATGAGGGGATTCTTTTTTTTTTCAACAAACAGTGATCATTTGAGAAAAAAATGAAATAATAAAAACTTAGAGTTGGGGTACCTGTCCTGACTGATGTATATTCTGAAAATACCCACACTGATGGCACAAAGACCCCACAGAAGAGAGTTGAAATGTGTTATAAGAGCAAGAACTGAAACTCTGCTGTGAGATGCGTCTTCTAGTAATGTCAGGAGCTACATCCATAGTGGTCCAACCACTTGACTCCCTAAATACAAGTTAGAAAAAGGACACAATAGATAAGCTAATGTGGACATTTAACTGTCCTAAAGGCCTCAATTCTCTACAAATAACTACAGAAAAATAAACAGTGCTAAGACCTAGAGCGGTAGTTTTCCTAAGGAAGTACAGAATAACTGATTATGAAATACTTAATATTCATCCTGAAAACATTCTTATAAAAGGCATCATTCATACTAATCAGGCTAAACTCTATGTTTGTTAGTGAGTGTGGATGTGTGTATGTGCACACACGTGTGTGTTTGTGTGTATGTGTGTAAAAATAATGAATGGAGAATGGAGACCATGAATTTGAAAAAAAGCAAGGAGGAATATATAACAGAGTTTGTAGGAAGGTAAAGAATGAAAGAAGGAAATTGTGTAATTATTTTTGCCAAAACACAAGACTTTATGTATGCTTAAATTATAACATTTGAAAATATTATCACATAAAACAGTGACTTTTCTAAAGGTCCCTGTTATTTATATTTATTGTGAAGTACATTTCATCTCAGATAAGAGTAATTTAATATACATATTTATATTCTAATTCTCATTATTCAGATCCTTATTTGCATAAAACTTTCACATACACAGAAGTGGTAGGTATTGTGTCATTTATCCTAAAGGGAAAACAGCTTGTAGACTTTAGTTCTGAAAACATTTTACCAATTATGTAAGATGTAAAACACATGAGTATTTATTCTGAATGACACACATTCTAATAAATAGCTCTTAAAATAATTAGTTTCATGATCTTTGAATCATGTAAAATAAGTTGTACTTCACAGGGCCTAGAAAATATTTAAAATCGTTTGATAGTACAGTCTCATTAACATTGAAAACCAACAGGTCTCTTTAGAATTTTCCCTATATAATATCCATTTGGGGTCTTGAAAATTTTCACAGCCTCATGATCAGCAGAGCATGCCTTAACTTCAAGTTCATAATTTTCATGCTATAAATTATACTGATTTATAAAATGTGCATATTAACAAGTACTTTCTGAAAACTAACATGTATTTTGGTAATATTTATCATTGTTGTTCTGAGGAACATACAGATAGAATAAATACAGATTGCAAAATATCTCTATCATATTTGGTTATATGATACGTATTGGGTTGTAGAAAAGTGGCTACATCTTAGAGAGGCTACAATTTGATAGGTATTCAATGTATAAGGCTAAAGACTTCTATGGTCTCAAGCTAGACTGAAATCATGGTAGATTCCTGGAAAGCCAGTGGTCATCAGCCCACACTGGAATGCCACAGAAGTTAGGTTCCATTGCTTTTCTGACAGCAGTAGTGCTAGCAAAATGATAGATGTACTTCCCAGAATATGCTGCTCAGAGGCAAGATAAGCACCTCAGATATACTTGTATGTGAGAGGCCATCAGAAGTTAATCCTCATTCTTGAAGGTATTATTCACCTTCAGTTAATTTATTCTGTCAGGAAACATACATACACACACACACACACACACACACACACATGCACACATGCATGCATGCATTTGCAGATACACACATGCAGACACATGTGCATACACACAGAGGTGTTTTTTACAGTTGATTACAAATCTAATCAAGTTGACAAATCACACTGTAAGAAAAATAACAG
Source organism: Mus pahari (assembly GCF_900095145.1). Lineage (NCBI taxonomy): Eukaryota > Metazoa > Chordata > Mammalia > Rodentia > Muridae > Mus > Mus pahari. Next base: position 18,983,480 of record NC_034600.1, read on the forward strand.
TTTATTTTGCTTTTATTCTTTTAATAATCCTGCTTAATATATCTAAAAATCATCTATATAATATGAATTCCTAAGATTTATCACATTTTACCTTTTGCTAATCTTTATTGCAGGTTACACTTATTGTTTTTGTATTTCCTGTAATAGAAAAACATATCAATCAGCTGTGTGTATGTTGAATTATTAGCATTAAGGACATTGTAAATTATATACATATATATTTTTTTCTGGAATGTAAGTAATAGACATGTATGTACACCAGGTAAGGTAAAACATAAGTCCTGTTAGAGAAATTGCAACTTGGATCAGCAACTAAGTAAAGAAATGCACAGAATTCTCAAGAAGCTTAAAGTTGATTTGTCATATGATTCATATGTAATGTTCAAAGGACTAATGCCCTGCAATAATGGTATTTGTTAAGCAATGTTCCTTGCTTCTCTGTTAACAATAGCTAGGAAATTGAAATTAGTTAAATCAAGTTCTCCAGAAGAATGGATACAAATCTATGGAGTAAATACATAATACCATTTTATTCAACTATGTAGAAAAAATGAAATCTGATTTGCAGGAAAATTTATGGTGCTGAACATACACTGATTAAGATGCAGAAAAACAGAAGCCACCTGTTCTTTCTTATATGGATCCTATCTCTGAGATTTTACATTAGATCTTGTATCATGAGGCAGCTGAAGCCAGAAAAATAGAAAGGTACCATAAGGGAGTGAGAAAAAAAAAAGTTCTAGTGACAGGTGCAATGTAAGGAAAATGGAAAACTGGGATGGGGGATTGGGGAGGAGGAGAGAAGGATAATGCAGAGAGAGAGTGAAGAATTAAAATGTAGAAAATAACATGTTTTTGAAAAAGCTACAGAAAAACATTATTCTGTAACCTTATTTTAAAAAACACATAGGTTTCTTTCTCTCTTCCTTAATCTCTGTATGTGTACCATGACTTGGCAAGGAAGTACGGAGGGCGGAAGGGCAAAAGGGGGGAATAAAATATACACTATACCTGTATGAAATTCTCAAAACTAATTTAATTTAATTAGAAGTTGTTGCATTTTCAAATGAGAATGGACAGTGAAGGTAATTAACTAAGTTTCAAATATTCTCTGTATCTTTGTAAATGACTATGAGATCAGCATGAGTTCAGCTAAAAGTAAATTTACATGTATATAAGAAGTTCAGAGATACAAAGATCATGTATATTATACTATATCTTCACTTATATTACTATGAATAATTCTATTATTTTCTTCTGGTTTTGTTTGTTTGTTTTGATTTTTAAAATTATCGTTAATCTTCTTTTACAGTTCAGTCCTTACCCCCGTCCTGGTCTGTCCTTTGACAGTTCCTCAGCCAATTCATTTAGCCTCATCTTCAGGAAAATATCCCCACCATCTCCACCCCACCAGGCCTCCCATCCCCTGGAACCTCAAGTCTCTTAAGTATTATGTACATATTCTCTCACTGATGCCAGACCAGGCATTCATCTGCTTTATATGTGTCTGGGCCTCTTATCAGCTAGTGTATGCTTCTTGGTTGGTGGCTAAGTCTCTAAGAGATCTCTGGATTCCAGGTTAGTAAAGACTGCTGGTCTTCTTATAAGGTTCCCCTCCTCCTCAGCTTCTTCCAGCCTTTGCCTAATTCAAACCTAGTGGTCCCTGACTTCTGTTCACTGGTTGGCTGTAAATATCTGCATCGGAATCTTTCAGCTACTTGTTGGGCCTCTCAGCGGGCAGCCATGCTGTGCTCCTGTCTGTAAGCACACTATAGCATCAGTAATATTATCAGGTCTTAAAAGCCTCCCCGTGAGCTAGATCTCAATTTGGACCTGTTACTGGACCTCCTTTCCCTCAGTCTTTCCTCCATTTTTGTCTCTGTAGTTCTTTTAGACAGGAACAATTCTCGGCCAGAGTTTTTTGACTATAGTATGGCAACCCTATCCACTTGATACCCTGTCTTTCTACTGGAGGTGGACTCTACAAGTTCCTTCCCCCTGTTGTTGAGCATTTTATCTAAGGTTCCTCCCTTTGAGTCCTGAGAATCTCTCATCTCCCAAGTCCCTGGTACATGAGTCCTCCTAACACCTAACTCCCAAGGTTGCCTGTTTCCATTTTTAATGCTGGCCTTCAGGGCTTCACCCCTGTCCCTCCCCCCCACGATACCTGATCATGTTCCCCTTTTCTCCTCCCCCTACTCTCTGCCACCCAGGTCACTCCTTCCCTCTGCCAACCCCCTTACACATCCACCCTACACCCACCCCATCCCACCCCCTCTCCCGTGATTTCTTTCTGATGACTAAGGACTTTGAACATTTCTTTAAGTGCTTCTCAGCCTTTGAGATTCCTCTATTGTGAATTCTCTGTTTAGCTCTATACCTCATTTTTTTGAGTTGGTTGTTTGGTTTATTGGAGGTTAGCTTCTTCGGTTCTTTATATATTTTGGAAATTAGCCCTCTAACAGATATGGGGTTAGTGAAGACTTGTTCCCCCCTCTGTAGGTTGCCCATTTTTTTCTATTGACTATATCCTTTGCCTTACGGAAGCTTTTCAGTTTCATGAGGTGCCATTTATAAATTCTTGAACTTAGAGCCTGAATCATTAGAGTTCTGTTAAGGAAATTCACATCCTTCCCTGCCTCCAATGAGTTTGCAGCTATTTCCCATTTTCTCTTCAATTAGATCAGAATTTTTCTTTAAATATTTCCCCTTAATAAAATGTTTTTCATGGAAATTTGAAGCTTCTAACATATTTCCTGTTCATAATAGGTAACTGGAAAAACTGTATGAGACTGAATATGAGTGACATATAATAGATGATTTCTGCTTCTGATAGTCTGTTGCAATTGTATAAATAATAGTTTTAATTATGAGAAATTAGGTATGTATTCAGTAGTTTCTTTATGCAAAACAATTCTTTCCACATATAAATAATGAGTGACTATGTTAAGAGATTAAGGATAATCTGATAATATTTATAGGGTGTCCTGGCTAGTTTTGTGTCAACTTGACACAGCTGGAGTTATCACAGAGAAAGGAGCTTTAGTTGGGGAAATGCCTCCATGAGATCCATCTGTAAGGCATTTTCTCAATTAGTGATCAAGTGGGCAGATCCCCTTGTGGGTGGTGCCATCTC
>NC_034600.1:18988553-18997449 GCF_900095145.1 Mus pahari
ATCCCTCCATGGCCTCTGCATCAGCTCCTGCTTCTTGACCTGCTTGAGTTCCAGTCCTGACTTCCTTTGGTGATGAACAGCAATGTGGAAGTGTAAGCTGAATAAACCTTTTCCTCCCCAACTTGCTTTTTGGTCATGATGTTTTGTCCAGGAATAGAAATCCCGACTAAGACATATGGCTTACATACAATTCTGACTTTGGAACTGAGGTATATGGACTTTAGAACACCATGTTTATTTTCTTTAATATTTAACTTGCCATCCCATCTTGTCTAGATTCATATAGAATGCTGCTGCCTGTACAACTGGTGCTCTCTTACAATATGTGGAAGGATCCAATTACTACTTTTTATAAACTGTGTATCTTTGCACTTTGGATATTTGTTATTAACTTTAGCCAAGTAATTACTATAAGTTTTTTTTTGCCAATCTTCAATGATTACCCATAATGACATAATCTTCGCATTTGTATGAAATACTGAAATTTCCACCAGATGTAGTTCTGATAATTGGTGAAATCTTATTCTACCTTTTAAAATTAACTCAGAAATATTTCTTTATATCCTCATTTTCTTACTTTCCATATGAGCTAAGGAAGTACATCCATAACACTAACTTTCATTGCCTAATGAGCCCAGTAGGAAAATGAATTGAGGGCAAAATGATCAAAATACAAGCAAGTTTAGAATCAACTGAATTTACATATGCCTTTTGAGGTCTTTTTCTACAAGTTAATTTTTTTTTCTTGCTTCAGCTTTTATACATCTTACAGTGTTTAAATTTGAATCTCCTTGTAATGTTTGAAATAAAGTATGTAACTCATATTTATTAAATCCAATTCTAGGTCTCATCCCACAGTTAATATTTTCCATTAATTTTTTAAAAATGTTTATTTTTCTCAACTGTTCACAATTTTCTCTACCTTAGTGGTCAAATATTTTAATGATTAATTTTGTAACCCAAAGAACTAAGTGAATCTTCTCTTTGCACTTTTTCTTCTGGAGCCATCTATAACCCAGCGCATGGCACAATTTATTTGGTTATCCTAAACTTATTTTCTAAGAGATCTTTGTCTGAATGCCATCAGATAGACATCTATACTGTGATAAATGATTGACAGAGGAGATTGGTTATACATTATTTCTAATGCTTGTTGCACAAAATAATGACATAAAGTTGGACTATTTAACATTTTCTGTGGAAATATCTACCAGTAGTATCTCTTTAGTGGCTGACTACTATTCAAAGTAGGTACTGAGAAAGCAAACCTTACCCTATTCTGATCATGCAAGGGTGTTGTGAAAAAGCAAGCTTTCAAATCAATTGTTATTCTGGGGAACGATTTCAGTAACAAAGATGATAAAGGAAGTTCACAATGGAAAGGGCTCATTAGTTGAATTACTTAGGTTTCTGTTGTTGTTGTTGTTGTTGTTGTTGTTGTTGTTATATTTTTTAAATTGTACATTTAATTTGTTTACATTTCAAATGTTATCCCATTACAGGTTTGCCCCCTCCCATGAAAAGACCCTAGCCCACCCCCTCACCCTCTCCCTGCTTCTATGAGGGTACCCCCTCCCACCCATTCCCTCCTTACTGTCCTGGCATTCCCCTACACTGGGGCATCGAGTCTTAATAGGACCAAGGGCCTTCCCTCTATAATGCCAGATAAGGCCATCCTCTGCTGCACATGCAGCTGGAGCCATGGGCCCCTCAGCTGTATTCTTTGGTTGGTTGTTAAGTCCTTAGGAGCTCTGGGGTGTCTGGCTGGTTGATATTTCTGTTCTTCATATGAGGTTGCAAACCCCTTCAGCTCCTTCAGTCCTTCCCCTAACTCCTCCATTGGGGTCCCTATGCTCAGTCCAATAGTTGGCTGCAATCATCCACCTCTGTATTAGTCAGGCTCTAGCAGAGCCTCTCAGGAGACAGCTCGATCAGGGTCCTGTCAGCAAGTACTTCTTGGCATCAGCGATAGTCTCTGAATTTGGTGTCTGCCTATGGAATAGATCTACAGGTGGGGCAGTGTCTGGATGGGCTTTCTTTCAGTCTATGAAGAAAAACAGATGTCTAAAGAACATTTCACCATAAAACAAAAGAATATACCTTCTTCTCAAAACCTCATGGAACCTTCTCCAAATAGGACCATGTAATAGAATACAAAACAAGCCTCGATTGGTAAAAACAGATTGAAATAATCCATGCATTCTATCTGACCACCAAAGATTATTGATGGTCTTAACGACAAAACCAACAGAAAGCTCACATATTCATGGAAACTGAACAACTATTTATTCAGTGATGATGTAGTCAGGAAAGCAATAAAGGAATTAATGACTTTCTAGATTTATTTTAAAATGAAGGCACAGAATTTTTAAATTTATGGAACATAATGAAAGCAGTGTTACAAGGAAATTTTATAGCACTAGTAGCCTTCATAATGAAATTGGAAAGATACAACACTAGCAACTTAAAAGGAACATCTGAAAGCTCTAGAACAAAAAGAAGCAAATACACCAAAAGGAGTAGATAGCAGGAAATAATGACACAGTGGGCTGAAATCAACAAATTAGAAACAAAGACAACAATACAAATTACCATCATAACTACCCTTATCCAAACTAACTAAAGTGCAAAGAGTCAGTATCCTAATTAACAAAATCAGTAATGAAAGGGGAGAGATAACAAGATAAACTGAGGAAATTTAAAAAAAAAAATCATCATATTCTACTACAAAAGCTTATACTCAAGAAAACTGGAAAATCTAGAGGAAGTGGATGATTTTCTAGACCAATCCCATACACCAAAGTTAAATAAGAATCAAGTAAACTATAAATAAAGTTTACTTATTTATATTTCCATAACACCTAAGGAAATAGAAGCCATCATAAAAAAAACAAAAAAACAAAAAGCAAACAAACAAACAAACAAACAAAGGCCACATAGTTAGTTTTAGTGCAGAATTCTACCAGAACTTCAAACAGTAAATAATATCAATACTTCTCAAACTGATCCACAAAATAGAATCAGAAGGAAAACTACTTAATTGGTTCTATGAAGCCATAGTTATGCTAATAATTAGACCCCACAGAGATCCAAGAAAATAAGAGAATGTCACACCAATTTCTCTTATGAATATCAATGCAAAAATACTCAATAAATTTCTCACATACTGAATTCAAGAACATGTCTAAACGATCATTCACCATGATTAAGTCAGCTTCATTCCAGGGTTGCAGGGATGGTTCAATATTCAGAAATACATCAATGTATTCCTCTACATAAACAAACAAAAATCACATGATTATCTCATTAGATGCTGAAGAAAATTTTGAGGAAATACAACATTGCTTCATGTTAAAAAACTTGGGAAAATTAGGAATTCAAGGCATATACCTAAACATGAAAAAACAAACAAACAAAACAAAACAAATACAAAATACAGCAAATCAACAACCAACACCAAATTAAAGGAGAGGGACTTTAATCAATCCAACTAAAATCAGGAATAAGCCAAAGCTGCCCATTCTCTCCCTATTTATTCAATATAGTACTTGAAGTTTTATCTAGAGGATTAGAGAACAAAAGGAGGTCAAAGTAATAGAAATTGGAAAAGAAAATGTCAGGATATCATTATTTGCATGTGATAAGATAGTATACATAAGCAACACCAAAAATTTTATCAGAGAACTCCTATACCTGATACACAACTTCAATAAAGTAGCTGGATATAAAATTAATTCAAACAAATAAGTAGCCTTTCTCTACACAAAAGACAAATGGGCTAAGACAGAAATTATGGAAACAATACTTTTCACAATAGACACAAATAACATAGAATGTCTAGATGTGACTGTAGCCAAGAAAGTTAAAGATCTTTACGACAAGAACTTCAGTCTCTGAAGAAAGAAATCAAGGAAGACCTCTAAGGATTGAAAGATCTCCCATGCTAATGGATCAGTAGGATTAACATAGTAAAAGTGGCCATCTTTCCGAAAGTAATCTACAAATTCAATACAATTCCCCTCAAAATTCCTACTCAATTCTTCACAGAGATAGAAAGAGAAATTCTTGACTTCCTATGAAAGAACAAAAAACCTAGGATAGTGAAATCAATTCTCAACAATAAAAGAGCTTCTAGGGGAATCACCATCCATTACCTCAAGCTGTACCTCAGAGCAATAGTGATTTTAAGAACTTAAAGGAAAGAAAAATTAAAAAGCCCAGCATGGCAGTGGTGGCCTTTAATCCCAGCACTTGGGAGGCAGAGGGAGGCAGATTTCTGAGTTGGAGGCCATCCTGGTCTACAGAGTGAGTTCCAGGACAGCCAGCCAGGGCTACACAGAGAAATCCTAACTCGAAAAACCAAAAAAAAAAAAAAAAAAAAAAAAAAACCTGCCAGACATTGGAACAAACAAACCTACCAGACATCGGTACAGAAACAGACAGGTTGATCTATCCAATAAAATTGAAGACATAGCAATGAACCTACACACCCATAGTAACTTGATTTTGACATTGAAGCCAAATCCATGAAGTGGGCAAAAGAATGCATCTTCAACAAGTGGTACTGGTTTAACTGGTGGTATGCATGTAGAAGAATACAAATTGTTCCATTTTTATGTCCTTGTACAAATCTCAAGTCCAAATGGATCAAGGACCTCCACATAAAACCAGATACACTGAATCTAATAGAAAAGAAAGTGGTAAAGAGCCTTAAACATGTTGGCATAGGAGAAAATTTCATGAAGAGAACACCAGTGGCTCAGCTTCTAAGATCAACCATTGATAAATGTGACCTAATGAAACTGAAAAGCTTTTTCAAGTAAAAGGACACAGTTATTAGGACAAAAGGGTAGCATACTGATTGGAAAAAGATCCTCACTAACTCTACATCTGTTAGAGGTCTGATTTCTAAAAATTCAAAGGACTCAAGTAAGACTCTAGGAACCCAAATAACTCAATTAAAACAATGCAGTACAGTGCTAAACAGTGAATTCTCAACTGAGGAATTTCCAATGGCCAGGAGGCCTCTAAAGAAATGTTCAACATCATTAATCATCAGGGAAATACAAATTAAAATGTCCCTGAGACCAATGATCATTTTACATTAATCAGAAGGGAAGAGATCAAAAACTCAGGTGACAGAAGATGTGGACAAGGATGTGGAGAAAGAGGACTACTCCTCTATGGCTGATGGAATTGCAAGTTGGTACTACCATTTTGGAAATTAATTTGGTCATTCCTCAGAAAATTGGAAATAGTTATACCAGAAGATCTAGCTATACTACTCCTGAGCATATACTTAAAAGATATTCCACCATATTTCAAAGACATATGCTCCATTATGTTCATAGAAGCCTTATTTATAATATACAGAAGGTGGAAACAATCCTTGTGTTCCTTAATAGAATAATGGATACAGAACATGGGTTACATTTTACAATGGAATACTACTCAACCATTAAAGCCATGCCTTCATGAAATTTGCAGTCAAATGGTTAGAACTAGAAGATATCATCCTCAGTGGTAACACAGATCCAAAAGTACACACATGGTATGTACTCACTGATAAGTTGATATTAGCCAAAAAGCTCAGGAATACCCATGATACAACTCATAGACCATAAAATGCTTAATAAGAAGGAAGGTCAAAGTTTGGATCCTTTAGTGCTACTTAGAAGGGGGTAGAAAATGATCACAGGAGGCAGAGGTAGGAAGTGACCTGTGTGAGAGAGGGGAAAGGGAAAGAAAAAGGGGGGCTGGATAAGTTATTGGGGAAGACAGGAGAGAAGACAAGACAGCCAGCAGAATGAATAGAAATATGCAGTAGTGAAGGGTGAGGTACAGGGGAAACACTAGAAAAATCTCAGATGCCAGGGATGTGAGAGGCTACCACATCCCAATGAGGATGACATTACCTGAAATAGCCAGCAGCAGGGAGATAGAACATGAAGAGACCTCTTCCAGTATATACACATGGCCCCCTGTTGAGAGATGGGGCCATCCACTTGTCTCAAATATATCCCAGAATTGTTCCTGTCTAAATGAAATGCAGGGATAAAAATTGGAGCAGTCTAAAGGAAGGGCCATCCAGTGACCACTACCACATTGGGACTCTGACACTATTGCTGATGCCAAGATGTACTTGGAGACAAGAGACTAGTATGTCTGTCTAATGAGAAGCAATAGAAGCATCTGACTGAGACTGATGCAGACACTCACCGCCAACCATTGGACTATGCCTGGGGACCACAATGGAAGAATTAGTGGAAGGATTGAAGGACCTGCAGGGGATTGCATCCCCATAGGAAGAACAATATCAACTTACTGGACCCACCCACAGCTCCCAGGGATAAACTACCAACCAAAGAATATACATGGCTGGATCCATGGTTCCAGCTACATAGTTAGCATAGAATTGCCTTATCTGGTATCAATTGAAGCGAAGTCCCTTGGTCCTGTTGAGGCTTGATGCCCTAGTTTTGGGGAATTCTAGAGTGCTGAGAAAAGAGTGGGTAGGTAAGAAGTTGACCACACTCTTGGAGGCAAAGGGAAAGGTATTGGGGTGAGGAATTCATTGATGGAGGACTAGGAATGGGGACTCTAGTGGTAATATAAATAAATAAAATAATTGATAGTAAAAACTCAGGTATATAATGTTTAATATTTGTCAAAAATCTTGGCTACATTATCAGGATTATTACAGAAAATAATTTATTAATTATGACCATAACCATAAAGATTATCATATTTCCAGAAGTAATACTAGCATGTACTTGAAATCAATTTTACTAGATATAAAATGCATCTCAAAAGTCCCTTAATGGAGCCATTTTATTTCCTAACTCCTCATGCTCACAGGATGTAAATTACAGAGGCAGCCATTTTTCTTTATTGTATAAGTATACTTAGCTTCACAATGGTTTTATTTAGTATTCCAGAGGTTAGGCATGGACCCTGTTTGAGGGATATGGTCATCCACCTATCTCCAAAATTTAAATACAGAATTGTTTCTGTCTAAAGGAACTACAGGGACAAAGTATGGAATGGAGACTGAAGGAAATGCACTGTCCCACCAGCGGATCCATCCTATATGCAGCCACCAAACTAAGACACTACTGCTGATGCCAAGAAGTGCTTGCTGACAGGAGCCTAATATAGCTGTCTCCTGAGAGGCTCTGCCAGATTCTTACAAATACAGATGTGGAAGCTTGTAGCCAACCATCAGACTGAACACTAGGGTCCCAATGGAGGAGTTAGGGGAAGGACTGAAGGAGCTGAAGGGGTTTGCAACCCTAGAGGAAGAACAACAATATCACCCAACAAGACCTCCCAGAGCTTCCAGGAACTAAACCACCAACCAAAGAATACACATGGAGTGACCCATGGCTCCAACTGCATATGTAACAGAGGATTGGCCTTATCTGGCATCAATGGGAGGCAAGGCCCTTGGTCCTGTGAAGGATGAATGTTCCAGCATAGGGGAATTCAGCATAAGCAGGAGATGGGGGTGGGGTGGGAGAGGGAACACTCTATTGAAGCATAGAGGAAGTGGAAGATGGGAAAGATGGTTTGTGGAGGGGGAAACCAGGAAGGAGGATAACATTTGAAATGTAAATAAATAAAATAACCAATAAAATTTTTTAAAAAAAATTTACAATACCCAATATGAGATTTGGCATTTTAAAAATTTATGTAGAATTATATCTTCATTAATTCACCAATCTGAATGTTGGCCTTTCAATGTTACTTCTCTCTAACCACAATTCTTTTGTATAAGCAATCCTAAAACTCAAGTTACAGTACTGAAAATTAAAGAATAATGTTCCAAATAACCATGAAAATTTAAATATCTGTACTTATGGAAAACATATTATGGAAAAGAATTATTGAATCTCTACATCAGTTCCAAACAGAATATGCAAAAATAAAAAATCAAGTTGAGCCCAGATATATAAAATAATGTATAAATAAATAAATAAATGTTATACTTACTAGGAAGATATAATGTCAGTAAATACATAATTTGATTATTTAAAAGTATTATAAAATATATATTCAATATTATGTGTACTTACCCAAATGTCTCTGTACTATTCTCACTTTCTTTTCTACAAACGCAATTCCTGGCAACCATTGTCAGTTTTACAACTGACACTAAACTCATGAAATTCAAAAAAAATTGAAAGTCACAACAAAACTCATTTGACTTTTCACACACCAGTCTACTTCCAACTAGCACTCAGTTCATCCAATGAATGTAATACTGACAGCTTTTGAGTAATCAACAGTCTAAGGAAATATTTTTCTCAGGTACTAATAATTGAGACCTCAGGAAATAAATGCTGTCTATAAAAATATAGTTATGATAAATGCAGTGTGACTTCAGAAGGATTTGTCTTTGTTTAAATGAGAGATGATTCTGAAAACAACTATGTAATGCCCCTTAAAAACATCATAGAGCAAAAGGAGATCAAAGGGATACAAACTGGAAAGGAAAAGTCAAAATATCACTATTTGCAAATGATATGATAGTATATATAAATTACCCAAAAAATTCCACTAGAGAAGTCCTAAACCTGATAAACAACTTCTGGGAAGTAGCTGGATATAAAATTAACTCAAACAAATAAGTGGCCTTTCTCTACACAAAGGATAAACAGGCTGAGAAAGAAATTAGGGAAACAACACTCTTCACAATAGTCAGAAATAATATAAAATACCTTGGTGTGACTCTAACTAAGGAAGTGAAATATCTGTATGACAAGATAAAAAGGCCACCAACAGATTGGGAAAGGAATTTTACCAATCCTAAATCTGATAGAGGACTAATATCCAATATATACAAAGAGCTCAAGAAGCTGGACTCCAAAAATTCAAAAACCACCATTAAAAATGG
>NC_034600.1:18999224-19008449 GCF_900095145.1 Mus pahari
ATATATATATATATATATATATATACACACACACACACACACACACACACACACACACACACACACACACACACAAGTTGTAAATGATAAGATACTCATCTCCGGAAACAAAGGAGGGAAAATGCCATACAATTCTCTAAAGTTCTCAATAGGATAACTATATTTCAAACCAATAAGTGGCCTTTATTGGTTTGGTTTGGTTTTTTTTTTCCTTGGTTATAATGACTGAGTATGATTAGGAATCCTCATGGTAGCATCAGAACAACAAGAACAATCAAACAAACTAAAAAATATGCATATTAGTTAATTATAAGATCCATTGAGAGTCCATAAGCTAAATATTTCATAATGGAAAGATACATTAATTTAAAAGAGAGAGTTAAGACTTTAAGCATGGAGAAATGATATGAGATTATAGGTACTCACTTTGCAGCTTTCTTTTCCACTGTTGCCTCTCCCTTACTTTATCTACATGTAACCAAAGAACAATGCTTGCAGCCAGACCTGAGAGATGGACAAAACTCTCCAGTTGCTGCTACAAGTTGCCAGGGGGATATTGCTGTGCCACACACTTGCTGGAAAGCTAAAAATACTGAGAATATTGGAAACTATACCTCTGTAGATGTAAAAATAGTATAATGAAAATATCTTAAGAGCATCTGAGAAGTGATAAACAGTATCGAAAGAATGCTTTGCAAATTGCTCTGTGTACTTTAGTATGTACATAGAGTATGCACAAGACAGTCTACTTTTTTAAATCCTTCAATTATCCTCACCAATAAATATCCACATGAGAACATGAGTGTAGTCACAAAATCTAATCCAGCCTTTTTCTCCTTCTAGATACTGCTGTCCAGGTAAAATTACTAATAAATACTTGCTTGGGTGGCAAATATGTACGTTCACTTGAAATCAACATTATTGAAAGAAAATTCAATAGAAATGCATGATTCACCTCAGAGAGCCCACCCTGGCATTCATGACACCCCAGTTGTGGTACCACCTGTACTTCCTGGGCCTGAGCAGGTACTGACGTCTCTGGTAGTTGGGCATCTCCTAGAGGACCCAGTAGCCTTCCATCACGTGGAAGGAGTGGAAGTCACTGAAGTGGAAGCAGTCCTGCAGGTAGGAGCAGTCATCTGTGATCTCCACCATCTGGCATCTGTAGTCCTCTCGCTCGTAGATCCTGGTCATGTTAGAACTGGACTTTGCGTCAGGGGAACAGCAGACAAGGGAACCTCAGAATACCTAACCTGAGCTGAACTTGCCAATCCAGCACAGGCTGCCTGGGTGGGGCGCTCCTTAGCTTTTCTATGCAGAAGGTGGCTAAATTAAAAAAGTCAAATAATGGCTGTCATCCATGCCATCCATGTAAGTCACGGATTGATGGAAATTCTGCGAAAGTTCGAGTCATACAACCTATCTATCCTATTGTTTTGTTTCAGGCCCTGTTTTCAAACCTGGAGTTCAAGATCACCTCAAATTTACGTTTAAAGGGAGTTGTGGTGGTGAGTGCTTCTAGTCTCAGCCCTTAGAAGGCAGGGGCAAGAGAATTTCAAGTGTCAGAGTTGGGGGCCAGACTGCAATACACAGGAAGTTTGGGGCTAGTCTTAGGTGGGTGAATCCCGAACTCCATGTAAACAACAACAATAAAATGTAAATAATTAAACCAAAGAATGAAGTTCAACTCTTAAGAAAAAAAAATCAACATTATAAGCTCCGTATTACTGATTATTAATTTTATGAATCCGATCATTGAATGTTAAATCTTCACAAGGCAGAAATCAACTCTGTGGTTTTTGCTAGAGGCCACCATATTGAATGATAAATGACTGATTTTGTCTAAACTCTTTCAAACTTCATGTGGAACAATATAATGTTCTTTTCCCTTTTTTCACCTCGATGGTATATTTTGCCATTATCTCCTATTTCCCCCTCTCTTAGTTTTTCTCACACTCATGTCTTATTTTACAGTAGTTATTATTTTTCAATATACAGATGCATTAATATATTAACATAACTCCCCAAATCCATTTAGTTTTGGTTGAGTGTATATAATTTCATGACTGACCATTTGGTATTGTTTAACCAATTGAGACATCTACCCAGTAGAACTATTTTCTCTTTATACAGATAAAGTCTGTATAAAGTCATGAATTATATAGTCATGAATTGCCTTTTGTTATTGTATAGGGATGGAGCCATGTGAGAGTTCCCCCTTTCACACTAACATGAGTATTGTACTTCTCCACTTCTTTAGGCAGCTATATTTTTGAGATATCATGGGTGCAACTTCTGTCATTTCTTTGTCATAACAGATTTCCTGATTTTCTTTGGTTCTTCAAATCATTCAGTCCTGTATATTTCAATGTTCCATGAGCCTCAGGTGTGTTGTGTGGTGGGTGTATCCACTGGGCTGAGAACACCAGATCAATTGTTTTATTTTTGAGCAATTGCAGATTTCTGAAAGGATTTCTGCCTGTGGCAAATAGGATGTTTCTTTGATGAAGGGTGAGAGCTATATTTATCTGTGGATACAAGAAACAGTATTTAAAATAAAGTTACAAATTTTACTGGTCCAGGAAGTTTATGGTAGTAGGTGATTTTCTAAATCCACGACCTTGCTAGTCTTGATTTGTTGACTATGTGAATGGTACTATTGCAACCCTAAGTGTTTTGCTGGCTGATTGTTTTTGAAGTCAGTGTTTTGTTTTATTTTTCTCTCTCCTTCATAAAAAATATTTGGCACCATAGAATAGGGACTTAGCTCCAACATCTGAAAGGCAAAAATGACAACAGTAGATGTCTTGGAAGTCTATTGAATTCTCCCAACCAAAGAACAACTCTCAAGAAAGTCTCTTACACTTGTTGATATGCATTTTTCTTGTGAGAGAATTGTAAGCCCAAGTACAATAATTTCATTAAAGATATATATATATATATGTATATATATATATATATATATATACATACATACATATGTGTTACATGCAATATTATGTACACACAAAATATGAATTCTTTAGATTTTTATCAAATATTAGTATTTGTGATGGCTATTCCTGATTGTCAACTTAACTACATCTGGAATGTACTACAATCCAGAAGTGTAGGGCACACTTGTTGATTCTGATCTTGAGTTTGCAAAATACAGACTTATGACTTAGTCCCAGGCAAGGTAGCACATACCTTTAATCCCAGTAGACTCAGATATAGTAGAGTTAAATAATAGCTTGGGACAAAGCAAGTTCCAGATCCAGACGTGATGTTACACATCTTTATTCTGGTCTATACTTTCTACTGGAGGCCTACATAAAGACATTAGAAGAAAGAAGACTCTTCTTTGACTGCTTACATTTAGTTACACATCTGTTGGAACCTACTTCCTCATTTTAGCTTATACCAAATACCAGCTGAAACAACTAGACTATTGGGACTGAGCAACTACTAGATTGCTGGCCTTCTGATTCATAGCTACCCATTATTGGGATAGTTGAACTATAGTCATAACAATAAATTCCCTTAATATAGAGAGATATTCCATAATTTCTGTGACTGTAATGAATCCTGACTAATACAGTATTATTTTCTATGTTTCCTTCACCACCCTCTTCATTGATCATTTTCTCTTCCCCATTAACACACCTTCTTAATTTTTCTGATTTTACACTTTCATATTTCTTGTATCTTGCTATTTTCTCTTCTTGATCTTCATCTGTCGTCATTAAAGATATCCTGAACAATGATAATATCAGGTGACATATAAAAATGGTGAAAATTATGCATGGCTCCATCCCTAGATAAAGAACTACATTTAAATAAAAACTGCTGAGAAAATAATTATTTTTCTTAGAGATGATCATCATAAATAACTATACAAACTCAATAATTATACCTACAAGCAACACTAAACTGAAACATAAATTTCTCTTTATGTAGATATAGATATAGATAAATAGATGATGGATATAGGTATCCATAGATAGTTACTAGCTATAGATAGTAAGATATAGACTATATAGATATAGATTGAGATTGAATGGAATAATAATGAATGAAAGGTAAAAAAAAACTATGAATTTAAAAGAGGTCAGAGGAAAGAAAACGATAGCTCAGTTATGAAATTTTATTTTAATTAGATAAAAATAAAGAAACAAATCAACAAGAAGAAAACATATTCTTTATTGACTCCTTTATCTTTATCTATGAACCATGGTCTTTGAACTAAACTGAGACATTACTCATATGATTCTCCTAGTTATTCTAGCAATTAAGTTTGCTCTGGAGACACACTGTCTCTGCTTTTCAAATCAGAAATTACAGGTACCCACTGGATGTGATATTTTTATAGGTTTAAAGGATACAAGTCTAACTTTTCTTTCTTTCACAATGAATGACCTAAGAATTGAACAATTCTCCCAGACATTTTCTTCTTGAATTTCTCTGTAAATTTAGAGTCACTTTTAATATCAAGCACACTATGTTTCAACAGAAATCATAATGTCACAAATGATGTAGTATATTTCACTAAGCTATATGGATCTGCTCATTGAAGGACAAAAGAAGCTAAACATTTATGTGTTAAATAACAAAACATCAAACATTAAATATCAAGTTTTAAGATTTCAGAAACAAACAACAAACTACAGAACACTACCCACACACAAAGTGAAGCAATATCATAGGTTTTATTTCCATTCTTTCAATTATTAACTAAAATATAGACAGTAAATTAATAGACCAAGGGCCTCTCCTCCCATTGATGGCCTACTAGGCCATCCTCTGCTACATATGAAATTAAAGACACGAGCTCTGGGGGGTACTGGTTAGTTTATATTGTTGATCCACCTATAGGGTTGCAGACCACTTTAGCTCCTTGAGTACTTTCTCTAGCACCATCATTGGGGGCCCTGTGTTCCATCCAATAGATGACTGTGAGTATCCATTTCTGAATTTGCCAGGCACTGTCATAGCCTCACAAGAGTCAGCTACATCAGGGTCCTGTCAGCAAAATCTTGCTGGCATATGCAATAGTGTCTCGCCCTTAGTCTTGCGAAGACTATATGCCACAGTACAGGGGAAGGCCACAGCCAGAAAGCAGGAGTGGGTGGGTTGGGGAGCAGAGTGGGGGAGGGTATAGGGGACTTTCAGGATAGCGTTTGAAATGTAAACGAAGAAAATATCTAATACAAAATGAAAAAATTATTAAATAGATATAAATTGTGAACAAATTTGCCACAAAGTGTGTATTAACAAAACATGAAAATTACAGTACCCAGCAATTCCAGAATAAGTATTCACTACAAGCTTGAAATACATGACAAAATAATTATGTTCTAAGCCAGCAGATGTAAACAATAGATTACATCTGCTCACAACTAAGGCTATTTTTGAAGCTGTAATCAGATTTTTCAAAAAGCAGTAATTGTATCAGGACTGAAAACATAGAATAGTTATCATCTAACACTTAACATTTTTTTTTAACCTTAGTTTTTCACAAAACTAGTCTTAATATGTTCAAAAGATATAAATCATAGATTATTTTATATTACAGTGTAATTATATTAGAATTTTCTAGGAGAGAGATGTCTTAGAAATCTCTAGATGAAATAGTCCTCTACTAAATAACTCATAAAACAAAGATGAAGTCAAAGGAATATTGAAAACATTTTTTACTGTATGAATATTTAAACAAGAAATATTAAATTTTATGAGAAAAACTAAAGCAGTAATTGGAAGATAGGACTTACAATATGAAAGAACTGTTAGAAAAGAAATGTCTCAAATTGGTCACCTGTGTTTTAGTATTAGAAATTGGAGGAAGACCAAATTGACCAACTCTGAAGGTAATATTTTTCCATAATAACTTTTTATTTTTTACTTGCTCACTTTAATTAAAATATAAAGAGTACAGTTCAGTTCCATGTATCTGTTCTTCTATGCTGTCTTCCAAGCTACTCTCCTGCTCACTCATTTCACCCATTGACTCAAAATCATTCCTTTATCTTTTCCTGTCACAAATATTTTATGATCCTCATATTTTCTTCTCAAAAATCTCATTTTCCCTCTCTTAGATGCCTTTCACATTATTTACCTGTCTTATTTAGTGTTATCATTGCTCTAATGAAACACCGCGATGGAAAGCAACTTGGGAGGAAAGGGTTTATTTTAATTATACTTCCACATCTCTGTTCATCAACAAAGTAAATCAGTATATAAATTCAAACCGGGCTGGAACTTGGAGCTGAAGCAGAGGCCATGAGTGCTAATTTCTAGGATGCTTTCCATGGTTTGCTCAGTGTGCTGTCTTATAGAACCCAGGACCACCTGCCTAAGTTGTGGCTACACCCATAGTTGCTTGGCATATCCATATCAGTCTCTAATGAAGAAAAGGCCCTTCAAACTTACTTGCATCTACATCTTAAGGAGACATTTCTTCAATTGAGGGTTCCTCCTATTTGATCACAACATCTTACATCAATTTGACATAAAATTGAGCAGGAATGTTTAGGTAGGTGGGGGAACACTCTCATAGAGGTGGTGGGGAGGGAGGAGGGAATACAAGGATTGTGGAGAGGAAATTGGGAATGGTATAACATTTGAAATGTAAATAAACAAAATAACCAATACAAATGAAAAAAATTAATCAGGACACCATAGATTCACTTACATATATGATTCATATAGATACTTATAAATTATATAGAGATGTAGGCATTTATTATCTGCCTGTGAAAGAAATTTACAATATTTTTACTTGTGAATCATGTATTTATACACATTGATATACATATTCTAAGGATTTCATATATATATATAGCTCTACACTGATTTTTGTTCAAATTTCACTTTTCTTTACAGGTATATGTAATTCTATTTTTTACATCTACAGCATATTATTTTGCATTTATTTTTGATGAACACTTAGGTCCTCCATGTATGAATATATTAGTAATAAACATCAACATGTCTCACAGTATGGTTTACATTCCTTTGGTTATGTGCTGAAGAGTGATATAACTAATTAATATGATGGTTCTAGCTTGAAATATTTGACAAATAACTAAGCTGATTCCCACAGTGGCCATATTACTTTACATTCCAAGAAACAGTGAAGGATTTTTCTTTACTCATATTTTTACTAGTATTGGCACTTTTTAATTGATAACCTTTCAGACTGAAGTGAAATTGAATCCAAATTTGCAATTTCTTCATGGCTAACAATGTCTGATTCATTAGAAAAAAATCATTTATTAGTTATGTTTCATTATTTGAAAACTATGCTCAGTATATAAGTCAATATAATGATTGAAAGTCATTTCTTTTATGGTCCTTTTATGTGTATAAATTTTACAGTTCATTATATCTTCAATACGTTAGATGCATATTAGGTAACCATAGATGTGTAAGTGTATTTCTTAGACACCAGTTTGGGCCATTCATGTTACTCAGTTACATGTATGATATTGTCCCAGTACAATACTCTATTTGTCACTATGGCTCTGTAGTATAACTTAGGGCCACACTATAACTACAGAAATACTGGTTCAATTTGCAAATGCTTTGGCTTATCTCTTATCTATGCTTTTTTTTCCTCTAGTTCAGGTGAAATACTATTGTATTTGTGAAGAGGAATGCATTTAACTTTCTGAATTACATTCAGTAACACGGGAATATAGGTCTTTTACTTACTAGTGTCTTTTATCTCATTTTTATTGCTTAAACTTTTAATTATAGAGGTTTTAAATAATTTTTGAAAGAATATTCCAATAATTATTTTTGTGCTTAACATATTGTGACTATGAAACTGCACCAAATTTTCTTCCCCACAATATTCATTATTGTCTTATTAAGTAGAAGTTGATATTACAAGTTCATTTTATTTATTATTCTACTTTACTTAAAATATTATTTAGATTTAAATTTTTCTCTTGAAGTTCATAGATTATTTTATGTATAATTTCATGTCATAATAAGCAGTCATATTTTGAGTTTTTATGTTTCTATTCTTATCCATTTTATATTTTTCTCTTCAGGTATTCTGGCCCTTTTCTAGTTTTAGCTCAACTTCACACAAGCTAGAATCAATTGAAAACAGGAAGCTTCAATTTTAAAATTAAAAAAAAAAATATCTCCATGAGATTGTAAGGCAAATTCTTAATTAGTGATCACTGGAGGAGGGTCCAGGTGATTGTGAGTGATGGCTTCTCTGGGCTAGTTGTTCTACCATCTATAAGAGCAAGCAGAACAAGCTATGGGGACAAATCCAGTATCATACCACAATGACTTCTTCATCAACTATTGATTCAAGGTTTTTATTCTGTTTGAGTTTGTGTCCTGACTTCCTACTTTCAGGAAGTATAACCTGAATAAACCCTTTCATCTCCAACTTGCCTTTTCCTCATCAGTTTATTCATCTGACAGCCAAATATACAGCCCCGTCTCCTCTGAGCCTGCCTTCCACAGCTTGGTGGGGCCTCTCAGGGGACATCCATGCTAGACTCCTGTCTGCAAGCATAACAGTTCCATCAATAGTGTCGGGGACTGGTGTTAACCAGTGGGACGTGTCTCAAGTTGGGCCTATTTTGGGTTGACCATTCCCTCAGTTTCTGTTCCATCCTGTCCCTGGATTTCTTGTAGGAAAGAAATATGTGGGTCCGAAAGTCTTGTGGGTATGCTGATTTCCCTATCACCCAACTGGGGTTTCTGCCTGGCTATAGGAGATGGCTTTTCTAGGTTCAATATCCCCAATGTTGTGAGTCACAGCTAAGGTCACTTTCATTGTTTTTTGTTTTGTTTTGTTTGGTTTTGTTTTGTTTTGTTTTGTTTTGTTTTGTTTTGTTTATTGTCAGCTTTATCCATAGGATGCCTCCTACCTCCTCAACCCTGTTAATCGAAGATTTTCATTCATTCTTATGGCCATCTCACCTGTTCCTTCCCACACTTGATCCTGATTCCACCACCCCCAATTCTTCTCCCCATCCCATCTTCCACCCACCAGGTCAACTTCCTCTATTTGTCTGAGATAACTATTTTATCCCCTCTTTTTTTTTTTTTTTTTGAAGGTGATTTAATATACTCTCAGACTATTCTTTGATGTTATGAAACTTTAAAAACGAAGTATAGGGAGAATGATGGAGGAGGAGGAGGAATTACTTTGTTTTGACATATAAAACTGTTTCTCGGAGAAAATATTATTTAAAATGACCTTCAAAGTAGACAGAA
>NC_034600.1:19008460-19015942 GCF_900095145.1 Mus pahari
CCTTTCACTTTGAGGTAATGTCTATCCATTTCTCTGAGGTGGGTTTCCTGCAAGCAGCAAAATGTTGGGTCCTGTTTGTGTAACCAGTCTACTAGTTTATGTCTTTTTATTGGGGAATTGAGTCCATTTTATCCCCTCTTATAAGTGACATTTAATCATCCTTCATTGTTACTTCCTTCTTGTTTAGCTTCTTTGATGATTTTTTTGTCTTAATTTGAAACAGGATAAGGCTTATTAAGTAACATGAAATACACTTGTTCAACTATGATGATAGTAGCTTTTTATTAAAAAAAGATTTATTTATTTATTTATGTAAGTACACTGTAGCTGTCTTCAGACACACCAGAAGAGGGTGCCAAATCTTGTTACAGATGGTTGTGAGCCACCATGTGGTTGATTTGAACTCAGGACCTTCAGAATTGCAGTCAGTGCTCTTAACCGCTGAGACATCTCTCCAGCCCCAGTAGCTTTTTTTAAAGGCATTTTTTTTAGCTTTTTTTTTTTTTTTAATATCCAGAAATTGAAAACAACCTAGATGTCCCTTAACTGAAGAATGGTTGAGAAAATATGTGGCACATCTATACAATTAAATACTCTTCAGCTATTAAAAAACAGAGACATCATAATTTTGCAGGCAAATAGATGGAACTTGAAAATGTCATCCTTACTGAGGTACTCCAGTCCCAAAAGTAGATTCACTTATAGGAAGATAATAGCCATAAAGTAGAGGATGTTCATGCTGCACTCCACAGATCCAAGGAAATTAATTTCTTCCTAGCTTTTGGGAATATGAGCTTTTTTTCTTCAAAATCTCAATCTATTGCCTTTTTAGTTTCCTGGAAAGGCTGTGTAAGGCAGCTTACTTCAAACTCACAAATATCTGCCTGCTTTTGTCTAAAGAATAGTACATTTAAGGGAGTGTGCTCCCATCTGTATTGAAATTTAACATTTGAAAGTGTTCAATAATTACATCCTGTATTTCATTCAAGACTGTTTTAATAATTTATCTATCTAGAGCTATATTGTTTTGATAGATAAATCTCCTCTTTCTTAATTCCTTAAACATTTCAAAGAATCAGTTCTTTGTTGTATTGATTTAATCTGTTGTCCTGTTCTTTAAGTCTCTGTTCCATTTAATTTTGACATTGCACTTGGTTATTTATTGCCAATATTTATGTGCAAATATGTTTTGTCGTGTTTTTATTTATAATGATCATTGAGTGTTATTAATATATTATTTGCTTGAGATGGTGCTGATTTGTTAATGTAAACATTTGTAGTGACAAAAGTTTCTGTAGGATTAAATGCTTATTTCCCAACACTTCTGAGTATTTCTTTAATCATTAATTAAAAAGATAAACTCAAAGATAAAGTTTGTGTTATATATTCTAATTTGGTATGAGATCAATAAGATACCAATCAAGAATGAAAACTGAGAATGTAAATGATCCAATGTCAGTTACAGAGATTAGGCCTGCCTCTATATTAATAGATATTTGAAACATTTATAATATAAAACTATGAATAATTAGTGGCTATTAAAATCAACATAATTAGATAAAATATATAAACATATACTTTTCCATATAATACAAATTGTTATTGTATTCAAGAATATATGACTAATAATTACTATTAATATTACACCGAGGTTGATGTCCCAATATATTACTTTACTGATGAGTTCAACAAAATATTTAGGAAAGAAACATTCAGTTTATCTAAACGTTTGTAGACTGTTAAGAGGGGGAAAAAGCTATTTCATCTAACTTAATAAGCATTATCCTGTTTCAAAATAAAACAAAAATGCATCAAAGAAAATTTGCCTTTAGACAAATATCTAGTGCAATATTAAATATTATACTAAATAATTTTAATGAATTAATAATATATGTAATACAAATTTTTATTGCTGGTGTCACTGTACACTAAATAGTGTTCATAATATCTCAGAACAACATTTAAGTTATTAAACTAAATATAATTACAGAGGTAGTACTAGATAATTTTTTGTACCACGTTAAAATTCTTGACAAGCTCAACATATGCTCCTAATTAAAAGTGCTGATAACTTATAAATGTCTAATATATAAATACATATGCATGGATATATTATCTGTAACAGGTAAATAATCAATCAATATAATAATAAATTATATTAGAGGATAAAAGAAATATAAAACTGTATTCTTTAAATGAATTCTATTGAACAGTGGGTGAGAATTTTCACTAAGTTTAAAACAACAAAGAAATTAAATATAAAATCAGCAAAGTCAGTAAATTTATTTCTTCTTGATATGATAACCTGTTATTCAAATCAGATAAAATATGACAATAACTGAGACTATTATATCAATTAGTAAGGTTTTAGGATATATTTTGAAAAAATAGTCTTAGCTGAAGACCTTGTCTTGAACAGAATAATGGAAAACTGAATTAAAATTATGAAACTGATACTACCAAATCTAGTATCAGTTCCATAATAACTGATAATATTACCTGTAGTGGGTATTCCTGGTTGTCAACTTGACTATATTTGGAATGAACTACAATCCAGAATTGGAAGGGTCACCAGTGACCCTAATCTGGAGGTTGGGAGATAGAAGTTAATGACCTGGATCTTGGTATGGAGATCTTGAAGATAGGAAGATCTCTGAGTTCAAGGTCATCTGGGATTAAAGGTGTGGTGGCACACTCCTTTATTCTGGGCTACACATTCTGCAGGAGACCATATAAGGACATTGGAAGAAGGGAGTCCTGCTCTCGCTCCTTCACCTGCTTGGCTTGTGGAACTGAGCAACTGCTAGATCCTTGGACTTCCATTCACAGCTACTACTGAACTATTGTTGGGAATTGGACTGCAGACTCTAAGCCATCAATAAATTCCTTTTCTATATAGAGACTATCTGTAAGTTCTTTGACTCTAGAGAACGCTAAGACATTATCTAAAAAATGTTTCACAAAATTACTTAAGGACATCTCTTGGGACCCCAAAATTTTGATTTTATTGATTCATTTAATTTTATAACTATTACGACACTTATTTACATATTCCAAATAATGTATACCTAATCTGAAGTAGAAATTTTGGTAGAGATAGAACAAATGATTATGAAAATGGACATATTTAGAAATTCTATAACAAATTTTACAATTATTGTAGCATATAAACATCAAAAGTTAAATATTGTACTGACAAAATATAGTGAACTATGATTTTAAATTTTATTCATATACAAGCAACATGTTTTTCTCTGAAAAAAAAAAACTGAAGTTAATACAAATAGAAAAATAATTCCTATTTTTCAAAAGGTCTATTTTACAACCAATGCTCAAACATTCATAGTGATTAGTTTCAGAGTCAGCTTTTCTTTTTTTGTTTGTTTTGTTTGTTTTTTCAAGACAGTGTTTCTCTGTATAGCCCTGGCTGTCCTGGAACTCACTTTGTAGACCAGGCTGGCCTCGAACTCAGAAATTTGCCTGCCTCTGCCTCCCGAGTGCTTATATCTTCTAGATATGAGAGTGAAGCCACACCAAAAATACTTAATATTATGGTTGCCAGAACAAGACCTGAATATTAACACCATTTTACATAAATAGTGTAAAGATACTGGACAAGCCTCATCCCTAGAACAAGATATAAAATCAACCGATGGCAGCTGAAGATAACAATACAATTTGTTTCCACTAGAGACAAGCGAATTTTAACTTTAAAGCTTTGAATACATATAGGTGAGAAAAATATTAATTGAACTCAATATTGCTAAATACAGATTTTTCTACAGCTTCAGAAAAAAGTTAATAAGTTGAGGCATTATCTTTAATATATACACTAACTATATATATATGTATATAGTTATATATATACTTATATATATGTATATATATATATACATATATACATATATGAAAACATGAAATAGGAAATACCAGAATAAAACTTAATTTACAAATTTTCTGTTTTAATGTTACTAGAAGTACAATAATAGGTTTATTGCTATGGCATTAAACTACAGAAGAAAGATATTAGTAACCTTTCAGTGATAGCTTAATAGAAGACTATAAAGACAGTTTTGGGTGACTTTTCATATATAAAAATACATCTCCCATATAATTTGAATTCAGAAGGAATTTGTACCAAATTTTCAATAAAAACTTTAATGTCTAACTATGTGTAACATTATTATTATTATTATTATTATTATTATTATTATTATTATTGTTATTATTATTATTATTTGGTTTTTTAGAGATAGGGTTTCTCTGTATAGCCCTGGCTGTCCTGGAACTCAGTCTGTAGACCAGGCTGGCCTCAAATTCAGAAATTCGCCTGCCTCTGCCTCCCAAGTGCTGGGATTAAAGGAGTGTGCCACCTTGCCTGGCATAACATCATATTTTACTAAAATTTTATAACTTTTATTGCATTTTTTAACAAAATTTTTGAGCTTTGCTCCTACTTTAATTGATCCAACTTGAAGTATGTTAACACTAACATGCATTATAATGATTCCATTAAGCTGCTTTACAATAAAAAGCCGTATGAAATAGCTTCAATAGAAAGACGATCCTCAGAACAAAATATACTGCCATTTACCAAGTATGTTTTCTATTGACTAACTATTTATTAAGAGTGAAAAGAACATTTTTTATTTTTTGAACTGTTCAAATTATAAAGAAATATGAGCCACTGTTAAAAATCAGATCTATGTTTTATGCACTTTTAGCAATTGGGTATAAATTAGTGATAGCGACATTTCTAGTTGAATTAATAGAATATACAAATGTATAAAACTTGGTATAGATTTACATTTATATTTGTAGTGATAATTCTTCTACTTTGCCTGTTACCTCTCTGTTTATCTGTCTATGTTTATCTATTATCTCAAAAACTTTGTTTTCTAATGAATTTTACTAGATGCAATGTACTTTATTTTACTACCTACATAATTGTTCCCATGTCTCAAATTAAATAAAATAAACAAGTATGTTTATTATGTGTATAAAAGGCCATATTTTTTTAGAATTTCTGATATACTAATATTATGCTGTCAAATTGATATTAAATACAGGACATATTAAAACTCGTACAAAATTGAATTATCTTTAGTTTATCAACCCAAAAGTGAACAAGATATCTGTGGTGTAGATCAGCAAGTTAGTCATTTGTAGACCAGATTATCTAAAACGCTATGCACATGAATAAGTGGTCCTAGAAACATGCAGGCATACTCAAAGTTACTAGATACAAGAAACAAAATAAATAAAATTAACATATAGTTATCCTTTACTCATTAAGACACAGTCATCTCACATTATGAAGAAAATATGGTTAGAAAATTAAGTGCAAGGTCTAAGAAATCTAGTCGTATTAGGTAGTATTCAAGCTAGGTGTTCTTATTTTATCATGTATTATTATTACTATAGAGAGGACCGATCTTGCTGGAAAATTCCCCTAAAGTAACCATAAAAATAAATTATATTGAATTAAAAAAGAGGGCTAAGAGGATTTTAATATATTGACCCATAAAATCAGTAACACCAAATTATTTTAAATCTAAAAAATTAGCAGTTTAATAATGATAATGTTTCTCATAATTTAGTAAGACAGTGTTTGTTGTATTTTTATATGTATCTATGAACCCTGATTATTTAACAGATTTACTGAAGAAGACATATAGAATAATATATTTTTCATTTTCTCTAAATTATTCTAATGCTTGTAAAGAATGTATTGCATTTGGAAGAACTTTAAATAAATAAATCAAAATTTTATATATAATTTGATATTTGAAAATGTCTATGAAGAGCTGGGTGTGGTGGCACATGCCTTTAATCCCAGCACTTGGGAGGCAGAGACAGGTGGATTTCTGAGTTTGAGGCCAGCCTNATNTACAAAGTGAGTTCCAGGACAGTCAGGGCTATATAGAGAAACCCTGTGTCGAAAAACCAAAAAAAAAAAAAAAAAAAAAAAAAAAAAGTCTATGAAGTATATAATATACAAGACATAGCCATACAGATTTTCCTAATACTGTATCCCCATTTCCTATTTATAAAATGAAAAAAAAAAAACTCAAGTAGAAATTATGAAGTGGAAATTTAATTCATTGTAAAAATTAATTAAAGTATTTAATTTGCTTTAAATCAATTAAACTTAAAAAACAAACTCATTAACATATGTCTTTATTCTACATTAAAATTTCATACCTCCAAATATTGTCATGCAAACTTTTGTTTTAGAGTCATTTGTTTATTCATTCTGGTATAAAAAACTAATATTAAATGTCAGCGAAGTTAATACCAAGATTATGCTAGGCATTCATTTATACCTATGCACCTCTAAGAAAATAATCCTTAATATTAAGACAAACTTATACATTAAATAAGTAAAATACAGAAATTAATCATAGAAGAAAATTGGTGATACATAGACATAATGACTCAAACAATCCAAGATGGAAATTATAGTTAAATTTCACCTATTTCAAAAGATGAGTAAAATGATTTCTAAAATCTTAACTTTTCTGTAAAATAAAGCTAGGTGAATTCTAAGACACTATTCTAATAGTGAATCAATTTCTTCTCTTTGTTGCTTTTATTAAATCCAACCACCTGCTAAGCAAAGATTTACAGGGGTCTATGAAGGGAAATTTTGTACTGCCACATATCACAGAAGGTGGATAGTATTAAATCCTTGCTTTTATGGTCTTGAAACTCTTTAAATAGTATTTTAAATGTGCTCACTTTAATCCCCTGGTTAATTTCAAAGAACATAAACCTCAATAGTTTTATTATCATACTTTATTTTTGCTCTCTGTGGAACTTCATTTTTATTCATGGTATGGTGCTTTTAAACATACAAAATGAGTCTGATGACTCTACAACTCTGTGAGTATGTGCATTGCTCTGTCACTCACTGAAGTAGCCACACCTTATCTCCTACTCTTTCTATTATGCTCTGTCTTCTTTTCATGTGATGCACACAAATAAAAGCTTTTGCAGGGAAAATGAGGAAATGAAGCACCTCAGTATGATTTTGAAATTTTAGGTGAGCTGTTAAATTATACACACCTTCTGTTTCAGGATAAAAGTTTTTATTTGTGAAGGGGAGCAAGAGTGGAGGAGGAAAGCTCTGGTTTCATCAATTGCTTCCTTTACTTACAGGTGGAAAAACTGCCCATGTGTAATTTAAACCCTGCAGATTTTACTTGCTGATAAATTACCGATTTCTATGAAACCCTGGCCATTTTATCAGGGCCTCACCTTCAAGTCATTGATGCCTAAAATTCATTCTTTATTGTGGGTCCCTGATCTAAATGATGATAACTCATGTGTAATAGTCAGTTATATTTCTTTTAGCTAGCCTTTTTGGAAACGTAACTTGAAAAGTAGATTGTATTATAGTTAAGCTCAGAGATATATAGTATCTCTCTCTCTTTCTCTCTCTCTCTCTCTCTCTCTCTCTCTCTCTCTCTCTCTCTCTCT